>NC_037686.1:15517153-15643680 GCF_003255815.1 Theropithecus gelada | reverse complement strand
GTTTGCCAGGATGGTCTCGATCTCCTGACCTCGTGATCCGCCCGCCTCGGCCTCCCAAAGTGCTGGGATTACAGGCTTGAGCCACCGCGCCCGGCCTGCAAACTCTTTTTTTTTTGTTTTTTGGTTTTTGGTTTTTTTTGAGACGGAGTCTCACTCTGTCGCCCAGGCTGGAGTGCAGTGACCGGATCTCAGCTCACTGCAAGCTCCGCCTCCCGGGTTCACGCCATTCTCCTGCCTCAGCCTCCCAAGTAGCTGGGACTACAGGCGCCTGCCACCTCACCCGGCTAATTTTTTTGTATTTTAGTAGAGACGGGGTTTCACCATGTTAGTCAGGATGGTCTCGATCTCCTGACCTCGTGATCCGCCCATCTCGGCCTCCCAAAGTGCTGGGATTACAGGCTTGAGCCACTGCACCCGGCCTTCAGCAAACTCTTGTTTAATCCTTAGAGCACAGAGATACAGTCCATAGCTCCACTGAGAAATCTGTGTTGTGATTTTTTCCCCTGGTATGTGTGTAATTTTCTGCATGCTTGTAATCTGCTTTTTGATGCATTTTTCCTTTCTAGATCAAAACTACAATAACGCCACTGCCCTTGTGATTACCTTCCCTGTCAATAACTACTATAATGATACAGAGAAGCTCCAGAGGGCCCAGGCCTGGGAAAAAGAGTGAGTCACTCATGGGTGTGAGCAGACTGTCCTTGCATTGTGGGAAGCTAGACACTTGCAGCAAGCACTTAAACTTCATTTTCTAAATTAACCAATGGCAGGTCTGAGTTATGTAATTTTGCTTACTTGGTGCTAATGATGCTAAGTAGAAACTGTAAATACGTTTACCTTTGAGCAGATGCTTTAAACATCTCTCCCTCCACCGGAATGCAAAAGTGTGCAAAAAAAGGTTCCTTGCATTGTTTTTACTTGTTTCATTTATTTTTTGAGACTGGGTTCACTCTTGCCTAGGCTGGGGTGCGATGACTCAATCTCAGCTCACTGCAGCCTCAACCTCCTAAGCTCAAGTGGTCCTCCCACGTCAGCCTCCCAAGTAGCTGAGACTACATGTGCATGCCATCACACCCAGCTAATTTTTGTATTTGTTTGTAGAAACAGGGTTTTGCCATGTTGCCCAGGCTGGTCTTGACCTCCTAACCTCAGGTGATTCACCCTCCTCGGCTTCCCAAAGTGCTGGAATTACAGGTGTGAGCCACTGCACCCAGCCACCTGCATTGTTCTCTATCAGCAAAACTTAGGACCATGCTGAATGTACTTAATAAGGAATGAATACAATAGAATATTGTGCTGTCATAAAAGACAGTGAAGTAAATAAATGGTTCACAATGTATATTTATATAAATATATATTGTTTATGCTGCTGTCCATGCTTAGAAAAAAATATCAAGCAAATGACCTGAGAAATTAACTGTGTTTGTAACCTCTGGAGAATGGGAAGAGAGGACTTTGGAGACCAGGTTGCACTTTATACCCTCCAGTACTTTTTAAAACATGTTTTACTGAGATATGGTACATGCATCATACAGTTCACCCACTTAAAATATACAGTTCAGGCTGGGAATGGTGGCTCACACTTGTAGTCCCAGCACTTTGGGAGGCTCACTTGAGGCCAGGAGTTCAAGACCAGCCTAGGCAATGTAGTGAGGCATGTCTCTAAAAAAAAAAAAGTAAAAAGAAAAATTTAAAAAGAAAAAAAGTGTACAATTCAATAGCTTTACTATATTCACATATATGTGCAACCATCACCACAGTCAATTTTAGGAACATTTTCATTACTCCACAATAAAACTCTGCACCCTTTAACTAACACCCTCCATCTTTTCATCCTCCTATCCACAGCCCTAGGCAACCACTAAAATACTCTCTGTCTCTGGAGATTTTCCTATTCTGGACTTTTATGCGCATAGAATAATATGTGGACTTTTTTGTCTGGCTTTTGTTGAACATAAAATTCTCAAGGTTTATTCATGTTGTGGACATAATATTCTCAAAGTTCATTCATGTTGTGGCATGTATCAGTACTCCATTCCTTTTCATTCCATTGTATGGATATACCACACTGTGTGCATTTATCAACTGATGCACATTTGGGCTGTTTCCATTTTGGCTATCATGAATAACGCTGCTATGAACACTTGAGTACAAGTTCTTGTGGATGTGAGTTTTCATTTCTTTTGGGTACATACCTAGTAGTAGAATTGCTGAGTCATAGGGTAAGTCCACTTTGAATAATTTGAAGAACTGCCAGACCATTTTCCAAAGTGGCTATAGTGCTTTATATCACCACCAGCAGTCCATGAAACTTCCAGTTTCTTCGCATCCTCGCCAACGCTTTTTATTATCTGACTTTGTGATTCTAGCTGTCTTCATGGGTGTGAAGTGCTATCTCATTGTGGTTTTGATTTAGTAGACTGAATGCATTTTTTTTTTTTTTTTGAGATAGCGTCTTGCTCTGTCACCCAGGCTGGAGTGCAGTGGCATGATCTCAGCTCACTGCAGCCTCTGCCTCCCAGGTTCAAGTGATTCTCGTGCCTCAGCCTCCCAAGTAGCTGGGATTACAGGCACCTGCCACCATACCCGGCTAATTTTTGTATTTTTAGTAGAGACAGGCCTTCACCATGTTGGCCAGGCTAGTCTCAAACTCTTGACCTCAGGTGATCTGCCAGCCTCAGCCTCCCAAAGTACTGGAATTACAGGCGTGAGCCACCGTGCCCAACCCTAAACTTAAATTCAGTATGTATGGAACCTTAACTGTAATCTGATAGTCTCCAGTATAGAAGATTCTAATGCAGTGGCTGGGCATGGTGCCTGTAATCCCAGCACTTAGGGAGGTGGAGGCAGGAGGAGTTCCTTGAGGCCAAGAGTTCGAGACCAGCCTGCACAACATGAAAAAGACCTCATCTCTACAAAAAAAATTTTTTTTTTTGAGACGGAGTCTCGCTCTGTCGCCCAGGCTGGAGTGCAGTGGCCGGATCTCAGCTCACTGCAAGCTCCGCCTCCGGGGTTCACGCCATTCTCCTACCTCAGCCTCCCGAGTAGCTGGGGCTATAGGTGCCTGCCACCTTGCCCGGCTAGTTTTTTGTATTTTTTAGTAGAGACGGGGTTTCACCGTGTTAGCCAGGATAGTCTCGATCTCCTGACCCAGTGATCCACCCGTCTCGGCCTCCCAAAGTGCTGGGATTACAGGCTTGAGCCACCGTGCCTGGCCACAAAAAATTTTTAAAATTAGCCAGGCATGGGGATACATCTCTGTAGTGCCAGCTACTCAAGAGGCTGAGGCAGGAGGATCCCTTAAGCCCAGGAGTTCGAGACTGCAGTGAGCTATAATTGTGCCACTGTACTCCAGCTGAGGCAACAGATTGAGACTCTATTTCAAAACAAGAACAAAAGCAAATGAAGGATCCTAATGCAGGATAAAGGTTAAGAAAACATGGCCTTTGAACCGGGCACAGTGGCTCACGTCTGTAATCCCATCACTAGGAGAGGCTGAGGCAGGTGGATC
Organism: Theropithecus gelada; assembly: GCF_003255815.1. NCBI lineage: Eukaryota > Metazoa > Chordata > Mammalia > Primates > Cercopithecidae > Theropithecus > Theropithecus gelada. The sequence continues at coordinate 15,640,169 of NC_037686.1, read as the reverse complement.
ACTTAAGGTCAGGAGTTTGAGACCAGCCTGGCCAACATGGTGAAACCCTGTCTTTACTAAAACTACAAAAATTAGCCGGTCCTAGTGGCGCACGCCTGTAGTCCCAGCTACTCAGGAGGCTGAGGCAGGAGAAGCACTCAAACACGGGAGATGGAGCTTGCAGTGAGCCGAGATCGCACCATTGCACTTCAGCCTGGGTGACAGAGCGAGACTCGGTCTCAAAACAAAAAAAAGAAAACGTGGCCTTTGTATCATGAAAGTTGGGAAGAAGTTTCTTACTTAGCTGTCACTAAGTTTTAACTAAAAATATAGCATTTTGCTTACCTTTTAGGTTTATTAATTTGGTGAGAAACTACAAGAATCCCAATCTGACCATTTCCTTCAGTGCTGAACGAAGTATTGAAGATGAACTAAATCGTGAAAGTGACAGTGATATCTTCACCGTTGTAATTAGCTATGCCATCATGTTCCTATATATTTCCCTAGCCTTGGGGCACATCAAAAGCTGTCGCAGGCTTCTGGTAAGTGGGGGATATGCATATGTTAGAGGTTAACAGCAGTGCACAGTGTAACGTCATGTTTTTGCCTCTTTATTCTTAATCCATTATGTTTAAAACTGCCGTAAATTCCCCCATGTTTTAATTGTATGTAACATTTCTGTTGCCTACATCTGTTTTCTTCAGTTGCAGCTTTTTGGTTTATCTTAAAGTTTATTTCACATAATCCAGTTTTTTATTTGTCTAGTCCATCACCTAAGAATGCAAATGCATAACGTGTTGCCTGGGCAGACCCAGAAATGTTTACAAGTCCTCTCTGAAACACAGAATTGTAGTTTTAACTCTTGGTTTGATACAGCCCTGTAAAGTAAAAAGGAGGACCTGTTAGTAACAAGTGGGACAGACAGCCCTGGAACTAACTGGTGATTGTGTCTTTGTCGCCCCTCTCAGGTGGATTCGAAGATCTCACTAGGCATCGCGGGCATCCTGATTGTGCTGAGCTCGGTGGCTTGCTCCTTGGGCATCTTCAGCTACATTGGGTTGCCCTTGACCCTCATTGTGATTGAAGTCATCCCGTTCCTGGTGCTGGCTGTTGGAGTGGACAACATCTTCATTCTGGTGCAGGCCTACCAGGTATACTTCCGTATTCTCACGGGGCTCAGCATCTGTCCAAGTTTCGGGGGGTGAATGGCTGCTGGGCTCCGCATTCGTGAATGTGGCCTGTGAGGGTGTTTTGTTTCCTTTCCTTGTGTGGCTCATCGGTCTTCCTGACTTGCTGTGGACATCTTAGGACCAAGAATTTCACCCCTCTTTTTGGTTGATGAAATAGTAGAAATAAAGTAAGAATTTTGTTTTAAATTGTATCTTTAAATAGTGTCTTTTAATAGTATCTTTTCATTTTAAATAGTATCGTGTGTACAAGAAGGGCTAACACACTTTTGGAAAATATTTTGGGTACGACTGCTATTGAAATGATTTTCAGCATAGTATAGAATGTTAGATTCATTTTGCTCAAAGGTGCCACTAAAAAGGCAAAAGGTCAACACGTGTCCAGCTGCTGTAGAAGGTGGTCTCAGTCATCCTGTAGATCCGACCTGGGCGGAGACTCAGTGCACGTGAGAGTGATGGTCAGTGGTCCAGTCCTCTGCCGCCCGTGTATTTTCCTGATAGTGTGGCTCAACTTTCCCTTTAGTTTCTCACGTGGTACCTAGCTGCGTAGTGTAGAAATACTCTGAGTGAATTAACATAAGAACATTGGAGTCCCCCACCAAAGTTTATATGCTTAGAAGACACTGCTAATCATCTGGTAATCATTTATCTTTACCCTTGAGTTAACACAAGGCAGCAAGAAGTGGTGTTGTTATTGAGAAATTTTAATGTTGCCTTTTTTTTTTTTTTTTTTAAGAGAGATGAACGTCTTCAAGGGGAAACCCTGGATCAGCAACTGGGCAGGGTCCTAGGAGAAGTGGCTCCCAGTATGTTCCTGTCATCCTTTTCTGAGACTGTAGCATTTTTCTTAGGTAATTATGCTTTCAATCCTACCAGTCCTTTAGTTCGCGGAGCCTGGAGAAAGAAGGAGCTGGGTATCTGAACATGTCCCTTTGTGTTGCCTCTATTTTTTTTTTTTTTTTTTCCTTTTTTCTCTTCTCCGAGATGGAGTCTCACTCTGCCACCCAAGCTGGAATGCAGTGGTGTAATCTCGGTTCACTGCAGCTTCCGCCTCCCGGGTTCAAGCGATTTTCCTGCCTCAGCCTCCCAAATAGCTGAGATTAAAGGCACGCACCACCACACCCAGTTAATTTTTTGCATTTTTTAGTAGAGACAGGGTTTCCCCTGTTGGCCAGGCTGGTCTCGAACTCCCGACCTCAGGTGATCCACCTGCCTCGGCCTCCCAAAGTGCTGAGATTACAGGCGTGAGCGCCCGTGCTCAGCCTGTGTTGTCTCCTTTTTAAAGCTTTGTTCTGCACTAGGAAAGTATCACTGAATGGACCACAGAACAATTGGCAGCAGTGTCTTAGGTGTGATTTTGCAAGTGGCTTCCTTCTCATTTAACTGTCAGGACAGCAGTGATGTTGGGGTTCAGGGTGAAAGAGACCTAGAGTTCATCTTGCCACTTTCCCCTTTTGGTAGCCACTGGGAATGTTGATAGTTGAAAATAGCATCCTTGAGTAGCTACCGAATCCTTCTCCACATGACACTCTAAGCAGCAGCTCCCAAATCCACAGGCACTCGCTTACAAGGTGTTTGCCATTGTTTTCAAAGGCAGTCTTTCTCTTCTCTGCACACAACTCATTGGGGAAGCAGCCTTGTTAATGACCAGAAGCTCTTGACTCACCACATTGCAAGGAGCCAGAATAAGCTGGAACAAAGTCAGCACTTCTGTGTTTCTTTCACATAGAGAATCATCAAATAGACTCACTAGGGGGGCTGTCTGCCCCATCTCTGAAGTGTAGTAAGAGCAAAGTGACTCTGTCCACTATAGAGGAGGCTGGACTGGAATCACTCAGTCCAAAGAAGACCGTCCACAGGCCACAAACTGCAGTGCCTACGTGGCTGCAAGGTCAGCTTAATCAGGGCCATTGTAAGGTCATCGTAGGTGGTAGTCTCAACACAGATACAACACTAGCTTGTTGTTCTTCATTTCCACAAAGCCATGTGCTTTTGAAACCTATAGCCCTGTAGTTCCTTTTGACAAACACAGGTGCAGGGAAAAAAAAAAAAAAACACTTTCTTTTTTTCACTTCTGTTATAAGAAAACCAGTGCAAGTGTGATGATAATAGCAGCAGAAACTGTGCCTCAAGGTTGGAGTGACCTTGGGACAGTAGGAATGAGTAGGGATTGTGGCAGCCCAAGTACACATGTCCTGTCTGAAAAGAGTTCTGTGTGGCCAACCCAGTGCTACAAGGTCTGTTTTGTTGTTGTTGTTGTTGTTTTTCTTTCAAGAAAAGCTGTGAATCTAGATTTTTTGTGTAAAATGTCATTGTTAAATATTGGCAACTTATTTAAAAAAAAGTTTTTTAATCTTAAGATGGGTTGATAGAGTGTGGACTGAATAGGAGCCATCTGATTCATGGGCTGCCAGTTTGCACTTTCCATGTCTTACCCTCATGCCTTTGATCCTCACTCAACTGTCGATTACCTCTTAACTAAACTGGGAAGCTAATAGTGTTGATGTAATAAATGGAAAATACTGTCCCTTTTGTACAGTGAAGCATAGAAGGTACTATAAGAAATGGCCTGTATTAGTGGTTCTCAAATTTTAATGTGCATGAATTTGCCGTGAACCTGAGTATAGTAGAATTGGGGTTGAATTCCTGTCGTAACTTAACTAGGATGGGGCTCCCCAAATGGTCTGGTGCTGCGTGCATTTTGAAAAGCACTGGCTTATTGCCTCCTGTCCCAGTTCTGGTGTAATGTCCAGCCGCAGCATGCCTTCTCATGCATTTGGCCTGTGCTGGCTCCTTGTATCTGTACACGCACATGAACATAAGACCTGCAGAGAGCCCCCTGCTGTAAACAGAAGTGACGCAGAGCCCTTCTCTCCCGACAGGAGCAATGTCCGTGATGCCGGCCGTGCACACGTTCTCTCTCTTTGCGGGACTGGCAGTCTTCATTGACTTTCTTCTGCAGATTACCTGTTTCGTGAGTCTCTTGGGGTTAGACATTAATCGTCAAGAGGTAAGCTGGTGCCAGGATTATAGTCTGTTTAATTTGAGTCTAGAATCTAGAGGAAGCAGCTAGCAGGTATAACCTTTGTTCCCCTCTGTGCCCTCAGAAAAATCGGCTAGACATCTTTTGCTGTGTCAGAGGTGCTGAAGATGGAACAAGCGTCCAGGCCTCAGAGAGCTGTTTGTTTCGCTTCTTCAAAAACTCCTATTCTCCACTTCTGCTAAAGGACTGGATGAGACCAATTGTGGTATGCGCTTCTCTGTGGCTTTTCTCTTTCTCTCACTGAAACAGATGATCACACGCCTTCTAAGAAGTCAGACAGCCTGGGAAGGAGATTCTTACAGCTGTTAAATATATCTAAAAAAAAAAAAAAAAAAGCAAAAGCAAATATGGAACAGTAGATAAAATGTTTTGCCCATGAGCTTTCATCAGTCCATATAAACAAGAGTTTTCTTTAAGTTTTGTATTTTGAAATAGTTTCAGATTCACAGAAAGTTGCAAAGAAACTTTTATTTTTCCTTTAATGATGAGGAAATAGAAGCCAAGACAGGTGAAGTGGTTTGCCCCAAGTCACTAAGCCCATAAGTGGCAGAGTCCGGATTTGCACCCGGGGACTTGGACTCTGGGTGCATGGTCTCACCCACTGCCCTGTACTCCCTACTAACCTGTCATTTAAGCTTTTCCATTTTAAAAAATCCTGCTTTTTGTGTATGCTGAAGATTTTATTTCTGGTTGTAAGCTTATTCTACTAAGCAGTCTCTGTCTTGTGATTCATTTGTTGTTCCAGATAGCAATATTTGTGGGTGTTCTGTCATTCAGCATCGCAGTCCTGAACAAAGTAGATATTGGATTGGACCAGTTTCTTTCGATGCCAGATGTAAGATGACTTCCTTTTCTTTTTTAACTTCTTTAGCTGATGATGAATACATTTTTCAAAACATGCATGTGGGTGTTTCAAGCAAGTGCCTGCTTCTAACTGCGAATGGTGACAGGGTTTCCAGGGTTAGGAGAACTGCCCAGTGCACTGCCAGTGTGGGCTGCTTGACATTCTCACTGAGCCCCTCTGGGCACAGCTGCAGAACACGAACAACCAGTCTTATGAGGTTACTTAGGAGGTGCTCTCCTGATTGTGGGGCTAGCAGGAGGGGCACCCTGCGGCCCTGGGGGCAGGACTGGCAGTGTTAGGAATCATGAGTCCAGCTGGAGGCATCTCAGCCAGCAGTCTCCTGGCACCCCCCTGTTCTCCGTGATCCTCACCTTGCTTGGTTACTATCAGAGTACTGTCACTCTCTCCTATTCTTTGTCTTTCAGGACTCCTACGTAGTGGATTATTTCAAATCCATGAGTCAGTACCTGCATGCGGGTCCGCCTGTGTACTTTGTCCTGGAGGAAGGGCACGACTACACTTCTCCCAAGGGGCAGAACATGGTGTGCGGTGGCATGGGCTGCAACAACGATTCCCTGGTGCAGCAGATATTTAATGCGGCACAGCTGGACAACTAGTCAGTACTGCCTCGTCTTGTACTTCAGAAGCAGTGGGGGGCTTTCAGCCAGGCCATCAGCTCAGGCCTGAAATGTCTCACTGAGAATAGACTTTCTTGGAAAAGTTGTTTTTACGCAAAATGTATGTTAAATCTGGCTTTACCTTAACAAAACCTTTGAAAGGACTAATTTACCACCTAATACTTGGAAGGTTGTTTTCATTAAGTGCTCATATAGTTTTTCTTTTGACTGTTAGCAGCATAAAGTGTAGAAAAGGAAGTGAAGTTTTAAGAAAAGTACTGAAACTAAAGACTTCCTCCCTATGGAGCAGCTCAGTAACCCTGTCTCTCCTCTCTAGTACCCGGATAGGCTTCGCCCCCTCGTCCTGGATCGACGATTATTTCGACTGGGTGAAGCCGCAGTCATCTTGCTGTCGAGTGGACAATATCACTGACCAGTTCTGCAATGCTTCAGGTACTTTCATCTCCTTTACCAAATCTTTCCCTTTTTGCTGAAAAATTTTCAAATTATCATTTAAAAATCATTTGCATCGTGCCTCAGTTTATACCTATTTGTATATCAAAGCTGGGTTTCCCTCCCTGTGTCATCGTTCCTTTCCTCAGTCATTCATTCTGAAATTGTCACGTCATTCCTGGCTCAGACAGCTGCCCTCGGGGCTGCAGGCTGAACAAGGGTTCCTGGCTCAGGCAGCTGCCCTCAGGGCTGAACAAGGCCCACTTCTTGGGAGTGTGGTTTCCAGATAAGGTTTCTCATCCTGTCCTGACTCCAGCGATTGCCTCTCAGGATTGGTACCTGGCCTTAGCTTCTCAGAGGAGGGCTTTTCTTTTCTTTATCACTTTGCCCTATGGTTTTATAGGAGCATCGAGGTTGCCCTGGAATTTTCTTAATAAAAACATGGACGCCTTGGGCTCTGACCAGTCAAGGCCATCCTTGAAGGAGGAGACCTACTTCAGGGCAAAAACGATGCAAAGTATGCCTAAGATGAAAATGGTATTTCAGATCATTAAACTATGAAATTGACATATGGCTGAAGCTTTTAGATAAGGGGAAAGATTATCCCTCACTAGTAAGGAAAATAATTGGTAGTTGAGAAAGTAATGCCCCTCACTGTCAGTATTTTTAAATGTGTTACAAAAAATCTGGAGACCTATTCTTCTAACAGTCCTCCCTGCATGTCTCCACCAGTGGTTGACCCCGCCTGCGTCCGCTGCAGGCCTCTGACTCCGGAGGGCAAACAGAGGCCTCAGGGTGGAGACTTCATGAGATTCCTGCCCATGTTCCTTTCGGATAACCCTAACCCCAAGTGTGGCAAAGGGTAAGTGCTACTGCCATTACAGATAAGCATCCACTGCAACTTCAATTTGCAATAGAAAACTAGGAGAGGACTGGGCTAAAACAGTTGCATGGGAACATCCTCTTCTCTGCCCCACCCTGTCCTGGTCCTTTGGTGGAAGCAGGGAAACTGAAAACACCTTTTTAAGAAAATGCCTCAGGCTGGGCACGGTGGCTCACCAAGGCGGGCGGATCACGAGGTCAGGAGATCGAGACCATCCTGGCTAACACGGTGAAACCCCATCTCTATTTAAAAAATACAAAAAACCAGCCTGGCGTGGTGGCGGGCGCCTGTAGTCCCAGCTACTCGGGAGGCTGAGGCAGGAGAATGGCGTGAACCCGGGAGGCGGAGCTTGCAGTGAGCAGAGATGGCGCCACTGCACTCCAGCCTGGGCGACAGAGCGAGACTCCGTCTCAAAAACAAAAAAAAAAGAAAATGCCTCATAGTGTTCAACTGATTGTATCTTAGCATGGCATTCACATCTCATGCTGTCTCTGCATCCTCCTCCCACGTGGGCATGAGAATGAACGCAGATTCCTGTGCACATTCCGAGCGGGGGTGATGGGGAGAACGGCCTGCTGGTAATCCAGGCCTGAAGGAACTCAGCCTGCTCAGTTGTGCTGATGGCAGCTGCGGCGTCATCTTAGCTTTGGTAACGTTATCCCACATTAAGGTTGCGATTCCTTTATTCCTGTCATGGTCCTTGCCAGCCCATCCGTGTATGGGGTTATGTGCTATCTCACTCCCCCATCCAGCCAGGCAGCCAGTTACCCATGGAAGCCAGATATATGGCCCAGAAGTCTCTGGGGTTTGGAAGCTTTGGGAAGCAGAAGATGAGTATCCCCATGTGTGTTAGGTAAACCCTGAACTTAGCTTTTTCATAAGAACATACATCTGACCAGAGTCACATCAGCGAATCATCGCTATCATGCATGTGCGTTGAGACCTATTCTAGGTACCATGGGATGACTCCCCCTAGAAGTAAAGTAGAAATGAATCTTGCGTATTGATTTACTCACTGACTGATGCTTTGGCCTACATAAAATAAGCTGCAGTAGATTCCGTTTTTCTGAAGGCAGTAGCCAGCGTTCCTGGGGAGCCTCCAGGGTGCCAGCGTCATGCCGGCCACTCCCTGACATTATTCCAGTTATCACCACACAGCCTTGCGCAGGTGGTGGTATACCCATTTACAGAAGAGGAGACGGGCTCAGAGGAGGTCATTTTGCTCAGGGTTACATGACCAGTAAGTGGCAGGGCCAAAGTTGTTCCCCGGGCCCTTGCCCTTTCCTGCCTGCTGTTACGCAACAGGACTGAGAAAACTCTGTACGTTTGATTATACCTGAAACCAGGTGGAGAAACAGCAGCTATGTACCGAAGAACCCAGAGCAATCAAGAAAAGCCCATTTGGCTGGGCACAGTAGCTTACGCCTGTAATCCCAGCATTTTGGGAGGCTGAGGTGGGCGGATCACCTGAGGTCAGGAGTTCAAGACTAGCCTGGCCAACATGGCAAAACCCTGTCTCTACCAAAAAAAATATAAAATTAGTCGGGCATGGTGGCAGGTGCCTGTAATCCCAGCTATTCGGGAGGCTGAGGCAGGGAGAATTGTTTGAACCGGAAGGCGGAGGTTGCAGTGAGCCGAGATTATGCCACTGTAATCCAGCCTGGGCTACAGAGCAAGACTCTGTCTCAAAAAAAAAAAAAAAAAAAAAGCCAGTCTGAGCAAGAACAAGCTAAAGCTTTGGTATTCCCTTATTCGGGGGCCTTCTTCATCCCTGTAATGTACGGCTGGGTCTGACCTCAGCCCAGGGTCAGGTGATTTTGCTTAGCCTCCAGTACTCAGATTCTGCTGATACTTTGCAAGACCTGGACTCTGACACCCAGGATGCTTTCCTCAGGGGGCATGCTGCCTATAGCTCCGCAGTTAACATCCTCGGCAATGGCACCAGGGTCGGAGCCACGTACTTCATGACCTACCACACTGTGCTGCAGACCTCTGCTGACTTTATTGATGCTCTGAAGAAAGCCCGACTTATAGCCAGTAATGTCACCGAAACCATGGGCATTAATGGCAGTGCCTACCGGGTATTTCCCTACAGGTAAAGCCTGACCTTTTTCAGTGGGGTTTGCCCAGCAAAGGGCCTACACTGGGCGGGAATGGGGAGGGTTCCCTTGGCAAGATGCTGATTTTCAGGTTGGGTTCTGGCCCCCACTCCGTTCCGAGCACAGGGCAATATATCAAAGAAAATGGGTGCTGGGCAAGGGGGTTCAGAATCTAAAGCCTCTCTGAAGGCCTGAGGGCCAGAGACACAGAACTTGATCTCTGCGCTACCACACAGCTGCAAGAGACACACACTGGAAAATGGCTCAAGGCAAGGGGGCGCTTGGAGAGCAGGTGGCTTAGAGCGGGGCCAGGCCTACATCCTTGGCCAGCAATGGACCAGAATCCCCAACTGCTGGTTATTTGGGATGTTGCCTGTTTGTAGACTTTTTATATTGTTAGGGTTTTTTTTCCCCCAGCAAGAAAAGTATTATGTATGACATGCTGAATTTGAAAACTGTAGAAAGGTAGGAGAAACAAGTGATTTATTTTTCCTGCCTGCCCATGATCTCGCTTAAAGCAAGAAGGCCTGGATTTGTTTGGAAGAAGTTAAGAGCCGATTAGCTCCACAAGAAAATAAATGAAAGCATTTTTTCCTCAGGCCTTGCACGGACCCCGCTGAGCCTGAGGTAGTGTCTCAGGATAGATCAGGATTCGTATTTGTTTTTTTTTTTTTTTTTGTCCCCCAGAATGCTGTGGAATGCTCTCTGTAAATGTCTATAAAATAGCATAGATTGGGCTTATAAACAAAAACTTTATCAAAAATACACATTTTGCATCACTGCTGGGCCCTTCTCTGGGTGGTCAGTGGCCACGAGAGGGCGAGTGAGTTGCTTTCGATGAGTCTTGTAGACAGCCAGCAAGGTTTTCTGCAAGGGATGTTTCCTGAGGGAGTCTGACCACTTGGCAGTGGTGACAAGACGAACATGCAGTGTTTGGGAGTGAGAGCGAGCTTTAACGAGGCCTCCCCCCTCCTCTCCAGTGTGTTTTATGTCTTCTACGAACAGTACCTGACCATCATTGACGACACTATCTTCAACCTCGGTGTGTCCCTGGGCGCGATATTTCTGGTGACCATGGTCCTCCTGGGCTGTGAGCTGTGGTCTGCAGTCATCATGTGCGCCACCATCGCCATGGTCTTGGTCAACATGTTTGGAGTTATGTGGCTCTGGGGCATCAGTCTGAACGCCGTGTCCTTGGTCAACCTGGTGATGGTGAGTCCTCGTCCACTCTCAATTTGTTCCTAGCTCCTGTTTCACTTAGGGGAATTGCTCTCTTGGATTCCATGTAAACCCTAAGATGGAAGAAGATACCAAGTCTGGCGCTCGCTCTTGGCGCACATGGAGAGGCAGGATGAGTGCTGGATGAGTGCTCGATGGTGGTGGGACAGGGCGTAGAGGGAGCGAGCATTGAGTTGAACATCTGGGAGCATAAGCACATTACAGGGAATTCTGTTCAGTTTTTTCTCTTGTCCCATTCCTTGCGGCTATACTAGTATACCTGATGGTGCCTGCCTCTGACCATGGAAATGTGATTTCCTGGCCTAGTTCCGGCCTATTCCGCCTGTAATTTGTTGTTCTTTAGAGATTGCACAAGCCTGTAGCCTAATGACAGCAGCGTGTTCACTTTTTGCTTAGAAAATTGCAGCCCGCCCCAGGAGCTCTCTGACCAGTGCCTTCTGCCTCCCGCCTCCCATGTGGTTGTCAGGTGCTTTTCATCATTAAAGATGAGAGCACTGGAGAATATATTCATGGAAAACAGAACAGGGTATCTGTACTCTCAGATGTGAACCCTGCTTCAGATAGGGGAGCGCGAGGTCCAAGAAAAGAAGTTGTGACAATGCGCCAGCTCGGTGCAGGTGGGGTGACCTTAAGGGGTTCCAGCAACTTCTCCTGATCAAAACAAACATGCCACAGAAAACCAGGCTTTTGGCTGTGTGTAGAGAGGGCCCCAGAAAGTTCCTGGTACAGTCTAGATTGGTGTGATGGAGGCCTTGTAAGTCCAGTGGGATGCTTGGCCTCCTCTAGCACCCAGGGTGCCCTGGTAATTAGCCCCCATCCTGGGAACAGGGTGACTGCCTAGGGTCTTCAACAGGAAGAGAGCCATCATCCTAAAGGCAGTGCTTTATTTCAGAGCTGTGGCATCTCCGTGGAGTTCTGCAGCCACATAACCAGAGCGTTCACGGTGAGCACGAAAGGCAGCCGTGTGGAGCGTGCAGAAGAGGCACTCGCCCACATGGGCAGCTCCGTGAGTACCCTGAGCAGGGCCACGCCAGCAGAGTTGCACCCTGAAGTGTCCTGCTTAGTGACTGAAGAGTCTGGATCCTGTACTTAGAAAGCAGCTCCTAAGGATTGCAAGCTTTCAGGCAATTCATGAATTAGCTGCCACATCATGAACAGAACAGATGTTCTGTAGCACTGTACCTGTCGGTGCGGCTCCTTTTTAGGTGGCAGTGTGCTGAAGCAGGAAAATAACAGAAAAGTTAAACGTGAGACAGCTGCCAGTCTTTTCCATTTAAAATGCAGGCAGGGGAGCCCGGGCCAGAACCCAGCGTGTGATGTGCGGTTGGTGCCTGGAGAGTCGTCTTGGTTCAACTCTACACCCTGGCTTAGCCTATCTCTTTACCACTGTAGAAAATACTTGGTAAAGAGTAAAACTAAAACTTTGTTTCGTAACACTTTTAAACATTTTTCACTTGAGAACATAAAGATACTCAATTTAGAGACACAATGCGGCGTCTATGCAGAATACACAGCTTTTACCTTGGTCATACCTCTCCCCCGGGATCATAAGGCAGCAGATAAAATAGTGTTAGGTAGTAGATGATGCTACCTGGGTTCAGTTCCCATTGCTTTGGACCTTGAATATTAAGAAATCCCCATAAGGGCTGGGCACGGTGGCTTATGCCTACGTAATCCCAGCACTTTGGGAGGCCAGCGTGGGCAGACCACTTGAGGCCAGGGGTTCGAGACCAGGCTGGCCAACATGGTGAAACCCCATCTCTACTAAAAATACAAAAATTAGCCGGGCATGGTGGCGCACACCTATAATCTCAGCTACTCGGGAGGCTGGGGCAGGAGAATCACTTGAACCTGGGAGAAATCCTTGTAAGGAAGTGTTTCCATTACAGGTTGGTAAAAGTGGTGTCTAACACAGTATCTCTTCTTTTAGGTGTTCAGTGGAATCACGCTTACAAAATTTGGAGGGATTGTGGTGTTGGCTTTTGCCAAATCTCAAATTTTCCAGATATTCTACTTCAGGATGTATTTGGCTATGGTCTTACTGGGCGCCACTCACGGATTAATATTTCTCCCTGTCTTACTCAGTTACATAGGTAAGAGTTCTTGTCTTAAAAGGGTGGCATAAGAGGAAGCACATTACTGAAAGGGGATTCTGTCCTGAGGCATTCTTTTCAAGTATTTGAACTCATACTAATGGTCATTTGATAAATGATACTGAGTAAAAAAAAAAATTATTCTAAGAGAAAAAACCCATCCAGGGGCTTCATGATGGTGTAGACTACTTCACTAGTAAGTTGCTGATGTTTTTTCTGGAGGCCTGGAGCCAGCCCTTGAATGGATCTGAGTGTCAGCAGGTGGGGCAGCTCCTCCCTGCCGCTGAGATGGAGGAGTCCGTCCTGTAGTCGGCTCCCACACCAGCAGCGCTGCAGAGCAGCTTTTTATGTCCCTCACGGATTTCCCGTTCTCAGCAAAGTGCTGCCTCTGTTCATCTCGAGACTATTCTTGATCCTTTTACTTCTATGGCCACTTCACCTTGCACAAAAATGACCCACGGTTGAAAGGACAGTACTGATTTGCTTGACTTAAAGCTTTGTCACTAAATTGGAGCACTGAAGTAAAAGATTAAGAAAATGAGGGGCTTTTTATCATCTCCGGGCGATAGAAAGTAGTTCTATTACAATCTAATACACTAGCTCCTTTTCTTTAAGACAAAAAAAAAAAGAGAGATGAGCACTTTGGAAGGCTGAGAGGGGAGAATCGTTTGAGACCAGCCTAGGCAACATAGTGAGGCCTCCATCTCTACAAAAATACAACTGGCCAGGTGAAGTGGTGTGCGTCTGCAGTCCCACCTGCTTGTTAGGCGAAGGCAGGAAGCGTGCTTGAGCCCAGAAGGATGGGTTCAGGATGCAGCGAGTCGTGTTCATACCACTGCACTCCAGCCTGAGGAAGAAAGCAAAGAGCCCCTCTCCAAATGGGAGAGAGATGTGGTCTCACTCTGTTGTCCAGGCTGGTCTCAAGCAGGTCTCCTGCCTCAGTCTCCCAAAGTGGAATTACAGGCGTGAGCCACTATGCCCAGCCAACCAGTTCCCTTTCTCCTGCAGAAATAAGAAAAATTATTTTTCTCTCTCATAGGGCCATCAGTAAATAAAGCCAAAAGTTGTGCCACTGAAGAGCGATACAAAGGGACAGAGCGCGAACGGCTTCTAAATTTCTAGCCCTCTCGCAGGGCATCCTGACTGAACTGTGTCTAAGGGTCGGTCGGTTTACCACTGGACGGGTGCTGCATCGGCCAGGCCAAGTTGAACACCGGATGGTGCCAACCATCAGGCTGATTGGCAGCAGCTTTGAACATAGTGCCCGTGAACTCAGGAATGCACTTGACTTGGGAAGCAGTATTACTAAATCTGGAGGCAACCACAGGACACTAAACCTCTCCCAGCTTCTTCAGGAAAGAAACCTCATTCTTTAGCAAGCAGGTGGTGACACTAGATGGCTGTGAATGTGATCCACTCCCTGACACTCTGGAAAGGCCAATCAATGCACTGTCTCTCCTTTTAGGAGTAAGCCATCCCACAAGTTCTGTACCACAGTTTTACTGATATTTGAGGTTGTAGATACACTTTATAACATTTTATAGTTTAAAGAGCTTTATTAATGCAATAAATTAACTTTGTACACATTTTTATATAAAAAAAAAAAACAGCAAGTGATTTCAGAATGTTGTAGGCCTCATTAGAGCTTGGTCTCCAAAAATCTGTTTGAAAAAAGCAACATGTTCTTCACAGTGTTCCCCTAGAAAGGAAGAGATTTAATCGCCAGTTAGCTGTGGCATGAAATGAGGGACAAAGAAAGCATCTCGTAGGTGTGTCTACTGGGTTTTAACTTATTTTTCTTTAATAAAATACATTGTTTTCCTAAGTAAGTTTTGGGGTTGCCCTATCTGCTTTGAGAGACAAGTAGAAAAGCTAAATGGAAGAGATTCCATCCTGTCCTTACGGTAACTAAATGCCGTCTTACATTGAGCTAGAAAGAGTCAGACCTACATGTTTCATTAGAGAGTCCTGATCCTTCCCTATCCTAAAGATGTCTTAGGTTGTATAACTATTTGGAGATGAGAATGATCAACCAGGGCCAGGTGCAGTGGCTCATGCCTGTAATCCCAGCACTTTGGAAGGCCGAGGCAAGTGGATCACGAGGTCAGGAGTTCGAGACCAGCCTGGACAATATAGTAAAACCCCATCTCTACTAAAAATACAAAAATTAGCCGGGTGTGGTGGCACACACCTGTAGTCCCAGCTACTCAGGAGGCTGAGGCAGAAGAATCGCTTGAACCTGGCGGAGGTTGCAGTGAACCGATATTGCACCACTGCACTCCAGCCTAGGCAACAGAGTGAGACTCCGTCTCAACGAAAACAATAAATGAGAATGATCAACCAATGTATACTTCATAAAACTGAAACTTTAACAAGCCCCAGGCCCTTTAAAATACTTAGCCACCATTTGCCGTCTTATTCCTGGCTTCAAGAGATATTCCAAGATCTGCTATAAGAGATGGGCTGTGCCTAATAGGTCCTAAATGTGTCTTGACTCAAAACACACCTTCCTTGGTGAGTTCCAGAGCATAACTCAGATTCTGTCAGCATACTGAATTCACTCTGCTACAAATAATGGGCCGAGGGCTAGGTGGGCTGTTACCAAATTGTGTTGTTTACAAAAACGCTAACCCAAGAGTCCTCGCCCACCAGCTGCCAGTGCCCTCTGCTACTCTTTGAGGCTATGGTTACCCCAAGTCTTTGCATTCTCACCTGGTGTGAAATTGGGGCTCCCTCGCAAACGCTGGTTTCGCTGTTCAAAAAACCGGAATATTGTATAGAAAAGCATGTTGTCTTCAGTCTGCTTTGCAGCATCTAAAAATTTTCGTGCAGAAATGTTGTCATGGCCACCAATGCCCCGGATAAACCTTAAGGCAGCTAACACTTGGTGTTTGGAAAGAAGAACTTCTACTATTTCATCATTTGCTGTTGAAAGTCGCTAGGAATAAGGAAGAGAAGTCCAGGTCAGTGCAAACAACAGGAACAGAGTTAGTTTCCATAGTCTAAAACCTCACACATCAGACTTACCTTCAGCATGTCCAGAGATAGCTGATGAGCAGGAGGATAGAAACTCTCTAGGGATAACAGCAGACAAGCCTGAAAGGCATTTTTAGACCTGCTTCAGTTGGAAGGTTAACAGTTAAAATTTTCTGTTTTTAACCACAATGGAAGTAGAAATCTGGCAATGCATACCAAAGGTTTGGAGTCGCTGAGGACGTGGTACTGCAGGAACTGATGCAGCATATAAAAGAGGTTGTGCTGGACAAGGGTTTTGATAACAAGTTCATGTAGGTAATGCTGAGGACAAAAGTAAAAAGTGAAAGAACACTTCCAAATCATTCAGCCACAACAGACTAGAGGCTCCCCGAGGACTGGCTATTCCAACCAACATGGCCAAAGTGTCACTACAAGAAGTGGTTTCATCATGCAGGTAAAGACCCCAACTTGACATTACACTTCCATTCCAACTAATAAGAATGTTGGGAGAGTCACTCAGCATTCTGAGTCAGGGAGGCAGACCTGTCTTAGAATATGAGTCATCTTCTAAGAGGGACTGTGTCTTTTTTTAATTCCTGCTGTTTTAACTTGGGACCAGCTGATTTGAAGGTACCTGTACTGCAATCTGAAACTGGTTAAGAGAACGAATGTATTCCATCAGCACGGCTATCACAAATTTATGAGGCATCTCCTAGGGAGAAAAAAATGTGGTTTTATAAATACCAACGAGGTGCAAAAGGGGCTGCATATAACACTTTATCCAACACCCGCCTGGTTTCCATCTTAAAATGGCCCAGTGTTCATCTTTCACTGGTTTTGCATAAATCGCTCCAGAACCACTTGTCACTGATTATGCTTTAGGCCTGAGTATCAGAAACCAAACTACCAGCTCTAGGTCCTCACCCAAGGAAACTCCAGTGATTCTAATCACATGAAGTCTCCTGCTTTCCTCAACTGCCTTGTTTTGAGCATTCTCAGTCCGGAAGAGGCGGAAAGCTGCAGCCCACCTTCTTTTCCACGAAGGCTGACAGGACATGGGTGTACACATCCGACTGGTCCAGCACCGCCTGGGTCCGCACCGGCCTCTTGAGGAGCGGGCTGCTTCGGCTCTGCCCTGCTTCCACCGCCTGAAAGAAGAAACCACAAACTATGACCTTCGGCATCTTAGAGGAAGGGTGCTGTTTACAGTTCATCCACAAGGACTGCATTCTTCGATGTGGACCCCAGGATATGAGCGGAACACACTTCTTTCTCTACTTAGATAAAATATTTCCTGTGCTGGCTTGGGGAGGGTCTAGGAAGTCAGAATTGGTCATCTTGAAAACACTCCAATGTTCATGGTAGATGAAATGGAAAAAGCATGTGTCAGCAAGTTTTCTCTTAAAATATATCACACTTAGCCTCTTACAATTTTTTAACTTCCTGTCTAAGCTTCTTAATCCTGGACCACGGGCATTTGTTATCTGGCAAAAATGAAACGGCCTGCTGCATCCCTGCTTTATGAAGTCCTGATCCTACAATAAGTGAGGAGCGCCTGCATGGAGTCTCCAGGGATTTTTAGGTGGGAAGCCAGAGCACCACAAGTCCCGAACAGGAAAGCTCTGAGACCTTGACGACCTCACCTGACGTTTGAAAGCAGTTCCGGCTGGGCGCGGTGGCTCATGCCTGTAATCCCTGCACTTTGGGAGGCCAAGGCGGGTGGATCACCTGAGGTCAGGAATTCCAGATCAGCCTGACTAATATGGAGAAACCCCGTCTCTACTTAAAAAAAAAAAAATTCAAAATTAGCCAGGCGTGGTGGCACATGCCTGTAATCCCAGCTACTCGTGGGAGGCTGAGGCAGGAGAATCACTTGAACCCAGGAGGAGGAGGTTGTGGTGAGCCAAGATCTCGCCATTGCACTCCAGCCTGGGCAACAAGAGCAAAACTCCGTCTCAAAAAAAAAAAGCAGTTCAGATCCATGCAGATTATGCAATAGCTGTGGGGTGTAGTCTGAGAACCTGCATTTCCAAGAAACTCCAGATGCTGCTCACGTGGCTGGTCATTGGCCCCCACTGCTGAGTCATGTTGTTTATGGAGCCCAGTAGACAGTGCGGGACAGCACAGAAACTGCCATTTGGGATCAGACCTGCTGATTCCCACAGGCCAGAACACCCACGGCAATAGGGTTCAAAAGGACTCAGCCATCCCTCATATCTGACGGGGTGGAAATGGACACTGTCCAGGCAACCGGCCCTCTTCAGTGCCTATCTCAGACCTCTTACCCTTCCACGAACAGCTGAAGGGGAGTGCAGTTCCGGGGCTTTTGTTGGTTTAAAACCATGTTCAGCCTAGGACTAATCAGATCCTGGAAGTGAAGTCAGTCATTCTCCTTGTCCTAAACTTTTCTTCTTTCTGGCTTCAGGAGGTATGACGTACGAGTAATACAGTGGAAATTGGTGGCGATAAGCCATGGTTACTACCTTCACTACAAACATGCCTGCTAAGTGCTAACACTGAATCGTCACTATCTCAACAGGACGCTATCTCAACAGGAAAGAAAGGTGTGGCAAACAGAAATACTTCAAATTTAATTTACTAAGTCCTCACTCTGGCAAAACAGAAAAATATACAAAATATTGCAAAGCAGAGACTGATTTTTCTCATCTATATATAACAGTAGGCCAAGGATCTACAGGCAAGATCAAACACAGATGGGGGAAAAACAAAAACAGTGAAGGTATGGGCCGGGCGCAGTGGCTCAAGCCTGTAATCCCAGCACTTTGGGAGGCCGAGACGGGCGGATCACGAGGTCAGGAGATCGAGACCATCCTGGCTAACACGGTGAAACCCCGTCTCTTTAAAAAATAGAAAAAAACTAGCCGGGCGAGGTGGCGGCGCCTGTAGTCCCAGCTACTCGGGAGGCTGAGGCAGGAGAATGGCGGGAACCCAGGAGGCGGAGCTTGCAGTGAGCTGGGATCCGGCCACTGCACTCCAGCCTGGGCGACAGAGCGAGACTCCGTCTCAAAAAAAAAAAAAACAGTGAAGGTATGAAGTGAGATGTGGCCTCCAGCTCATGGGATGCAGGGCCCCTGAATTTACTACTTCCCCACTATCCCCCACTATCGCCACCTTGCCCTGTGGCAGGCAGCAAATCTCAGTGACGTTATTCTAATCTATAGGAAACAATTTTGCATCATAATGACTTAGAAAATACCAGGGAGGGGGTGGGGGAGGAGGACCCTTTGTCATACTCCATGTAACTCACCATCGCGTAACTCTGCTCGGCATCCAAGTACTTTTTATACTCATGGTTGAGTTTATCAAAAACAGTGGCTATCACGGGCAGCGACGCTCTGTCTGACTCACTTAACACTGGAAAGGCACAAGGTTCACACGGATCAAACCAACTTCATGTCAGCTTCAGAATTTCCACACGTTGCTATGATAAAAACTGATCTCAAAAGGTTACCAACGCAAAAGTACCTTTAAGGGACACTCCAAGAAATGCAGTACTTTAAAGACCTGATACCTAGACGTCATTCGCAACCCCTTTCTGGTTACAGTTAAAAAAAAAAAAAAGCTATAGCAGGCCAGGCTCAGTGGCTTATGCCTCTAATCCCAGCACTTTGGGGAGGCCGAGGCAGAAGGATCACTTAACGCTGGGAGTTTGAGACCAGCCTAGGCAACAAGGCAAGACCCCATCTCTACCAAAACAAAACAAACACCAATAGCACATATTGGTAGGGGATTCTTTTTTTCTTTTGCTTTTTTTTTTTGAGACAGGGTATTGCTCTGTCGCCCAGGCTGGAGGTATACTGGCACAGACGGCTCACTGCAGCCTTGTCCTCCCGGCCTCAAGCAATCCTCCCTCTGCAGCCTCTGGAGTAGCTGGGGCCACAGGTGTATACCACCAAATTCAGCTAATTTTTTTTTTTTTTTAAATAGAGACAGGGTTTTGTCCTGTTGTCCAGGCTGGTCTCGAACTCCTAGGCTCAGGCAATCCTTCTGCCTCATGCTCCCAGAGTGCTGGGATTATAAGCATGAGCCACCATGCCTGGCCTCAGTAGGGGATGCTTAAAGAAGACACATGCAGTGACGTGGCTTGGATTTTGAAAGAGGTGTGTGGGAAGGCCAGGGGCGGTGGCCCACTCCCCTCCTGTGTGCCCACTTTGATTCAGAACCATCCCATTTATTGTTCTTTTCTCTACAAGTATCTCTACAAGTCATCTTTCCATTTAGCAGCCTTTCCTAGGGGGTCACATAGCCACCCCTCACACAAAGAATGAGGCTATGGATTACAGACAAGGCACAACAATCTGGCCCACATCCCGATAAAAAGTGTTGGGCAGCACAGGCCTCATACCAGAACCAGACCAAGGGGGAAGGATTCAACTTACTCTGTGAACAGACAGACAGGATGACCATCTTGCATTCTTTTCTCTGGAGGAGAAAGTCCATCAATCTTCCTTTGTCTGGTAAGAGATTTACTATGGGCTCAAGTTTCACTTGGAGGTTCCAGAGGTAACCTGGATTTTAAAGAGGCAGCAAATATAACAGTATGATGCAAACCATAACAAAAGCCCAAAAGTGGTTCCCCTAAACATCTGCAGGGTGAGTGGTGATAAATGTAGCTTTTTCTTCCTAACCAAAGCAGAGCCAAGCCATTCAAGAACATGTCTACAACAGAAGGACTGATGGCCAAACTACTGCACACTTGGCTGACTCTTTCCAAGTAACCTCTGCATTCAGGGGCACATCAATGGTGTAGCTCCCTAGTCCTTCATGCCAAACAGGGCCTTCCCTAGACCTAGTCCCTCTTTTAATGTTTAAAATAGAAAAAGATGTCAACATGTGGCATCAACTTCAGTCCTGTGCTTTGGTTTCTCCTACGACGACTCATTAGTTTAAAACATAACTCCAGAGGCTCTCAATGGAACATCGATCATCCATTCATCGACCCATAAATGTACTGATCACCCACACTGCCAGCATCTGGTGTGGCCTTTCCCAATTGGAGTTCTGCAGAATGAAGTGCCACATAAAAAATCATCTGGGTGATCCCTTTTTCAGTTGTCCCAAGGCAGGTGCAGAGCAGCTGTACAGGAGAACACCAGCAAGATGCACAGGAGAAAAATGACTTCATTACATACAGTGGATGCTTCCAGCATCAGGGCTAATTCTCTCCTCAAGAATTCTTAGGAATTCCAGAGGAAAGGCTCGAAAATACACAGAGGATTAAAGAGTAACATAGGAAATTCTCTAATACCAGTCTGGCAAGGTATTAGAGACACAGGTTAGGGCAACATGGCAAGACCCTATTTCTAAAAAAAAAAAAAAAATTATAGGTGGCCGTGGTGGCTCACACCTGTAATCCCAGCACTTTGGGAAGCTAAGGTGGGCAGATCACGAGGTCAGGAGATCGATACCATCCTAGCCAACATGGTGAAACCCCGTACCTATTAAAAATACAAAAATTAGCTGGGTGTGGTAGTGCATGCCTGTAACCCCAGCTACTGGGGAGGCTGAAGCAGGAGAATCGTTTGAACCCAGGAGTCAGAGGTTGAAGTGAGCCGAGACGGTGCCACTGCACTCCAGCCTGGCGACAAAGCGAGCTTCTGTCTCAAAATAATTATTATTATAATAAATTAACTGGGCGTGGTGGTGTGCGCCTGCAGGCCCAGCTACTCGGGAGGCTAAAGTAGGAGGATCGCCTGAGCCCAGGAGCTCAAGGCTGCCGTAAGCTGAGATAGCACTACTGCGCTCCAGGCTGGGTGACAGAGCAAGACCCTGCCTTAAAAAAATAAGATTTCTCTAATAAACAGATTACCCAGGAAGAGACAACCAATAGGCTGAGGAGGCTTCATCAGCAAGGCCAGAAAGAGGAGCACACCTCCTGGGCTCGTGCAGAACACAAAAGGGCATGGACACCGGAGGGAAGGTCAATGGGAGAAGCGAAGGGAGACAGGCTGGGGTGGAGTCTGGCTTTCCAGAATGGGCTTAGGCACGAGAATGGCTTTCTTAGTTGTTGCTTTATTAATAGTAGTATATGTTCTTGATAAAATGCACATATAGTAGAAAACAGTATAAAGTGAAAAAAAAAATCCCATTCCCAAGGTTGAAAGGAGGGGTCATTTCTCAGAGATTCACCTTAAAAATGTCCCTGGCTACAACTGGGATCCAAAGTCAACAAGCACCATGTTCTAACATGACAACTGTCCCGCTGACCTACCTTGGCTTGCACTGATAATGATGTCAGGTTGAAAGACAATCCAGGATGAAGAATCCACATGTTATAGGAAATTCTAAACCAGGAAAAGACGAAAACAAAAGGCAAAACCAGTTTCCATTAGCACACGCCCCTGCCCCCCATGTGCTGAGTCCACGCTGAACACGGGGCCCCTGGAGAGTCAGGGAAGCTGGCTGCGGGGTGGCTCCCAGAGCGTTATTCACAGCTGCCCAGAGGAGGGCTTCAGGACCACTCTGTAAGGGTGACCACTTGCCCTGTTGTGCACGGTGCCAACGCCTTAGTAAAGGATACAGAGTTTACACGGAACAGGAGACTGGCTGGTCACGGCAGCAGGACCTACAAATTGAGAAAACGTTAAGTGCGATGCAGCCAGAAAACGCTGCGAATGCTGGTACTTACGACGCAAAAGTCAGCACTTTTTAATGTCGTGACAAAATGTTCATTCAGCTGTAGTTAAGGAAGAAATGAACTGTTCCATCTCACTGATAGCACATACGGGGAGGAAGGGGGAAGGAGGTGAAAACAATCCAGGAAAATCTCACCAAGAAAAAGAAAGCACATCAAGGCTTCCATCACTGTGGTTTGGGTTTTTTTTTAAATAACCAAAGATGACTCATGATCATTTACAGATGCACATTAAGGAACTGAGAAATTTACTTGGAGGATTCAAAATCAAATACCCAGATCATCCACGGAGAATGTTTCAAATAAATGTGGCTTGTAGCTTACCACAGCTTAATTATCTTTTTTTGAGGTGGAGACTCGTTCTATCGCCCAGGTTGGAGTGCACTGGTGCGATCTTGGCTCACTGCAACCTCCGCCTCCCAGGTTCAAGAGATTCTCCTTCCTCAGCCTCCCAAGTAGCTGAGATTACAGGCATGTGCCACCACACCCAGCTAACTTTTTTGTGTTCTTAGTAGAGATGGGGTTTCACCATGTTGGCCACGCTGGTCTTGAATTCCTGACCTCAAGTGATCCATCCACCTTGGCCTCCCAAAGTCCTGGGATTATAGGCGTGAGCCACCATGCCCGGCCTTTTTTTTTTTTTTAAAGACAGATAGGGTGTTGCTCTGCTGTCCAGGCTTGAGTGCAGTAGTTGATCATAGCCCACTACAACCTCGAACTCCTTGGCTCAAGTGATCCTCCTGCCTCAGCCTTCAGAGTAGCTAGGACTAAAGGCACGTGACCACTGGAACAGAGCTGCTAACTTTTTTCTTTTCTTTTTTTTTTTTGGAAAGACAAGGTCTCTCTATGTTGCCCAGGCTGGTCTCAAAGTCCTGGGCTTAAGTGATCTGGCCACCTCAGCCTCCCGATGTGCTGGGATCATAGGCATGAGCCACTGCGCCCAGCCACTTAATTAATTAGCTTGATTATCCATTGCTTAGAGTAGGTCCAGGCACAGTGAGCTCGTCTGGGAAGCAGACCCCCAAAACCTCACATGGCGGGGACCCTTAGCAACCAGTTAGGCAGCGCCACAAGCTAACCATGACTCCTGGTTCTGTTCCAATTACCCAGGTGCAATCAAGGCAGGTTTCAATCAGCTGGTCAGAGAAAAGGTCATTGTGAACAGACTGCCCAAAGCCAGGAAAAAGCCCAGGCAGAGAAGCTTTGGTGAAGAACACTCGCACTTTGGACCTAAGGATCAAGGTCTGCACTGAGTGCACAGCCCTCATCTTTGTGTGGCTGACCTGACACTGTCAGGTGAGAGCTTTCGTTTCCAAGGCCCCCCAGATGATCCTAATATGTAGTCAGATTGAGACCCACTGTTCTAATAGGCCCAAAACAAAAAGAAAAAGGGTGGCTGACTCTTCCCAAAGTGCTGGTTATATCTGTCTAAACAGGCCCATTCAATTCCTGAGCACGCCCACCCAGTGGCAGCACAGTGGGCAAGACACACGGATGCGTCAACCTGCCAGGGCTCACAGCCCAGCAGGAAATGAAAGTCACTAACCTCTGAAAATGCTTTGCAGCCCAAACTACCTAGATCCCCAGACCCTCGGTGGATTCCTGACTTCCTCCTATCGATCTCTGCACTGGCTATGACTGTGACCCAGCCTCGCATCTGTTCCATTATAACCAGATGGTTAGAACCTGATGCCTCCTAACTGGTCCTGTACCACTGGAACAGAGCTAAAGGTTCTAAGCCAGGGGTGTCCAATGTTTTGGCTTCCCTGGGCCACATTAGGAAGAAGAAGAATGGTCTTAGGCCACACATAAAATACACTAACATAACTAACATAGCTGATGAACTTAAAAGAAAATCATTAAAAAACCTCATAATGTTTTAAGAAAGTTTAAGAATTTGTGTTGGGCTGCACTCAAAGCTGTCCTGGGCTGCATGTGGCCCACAGGCCATGGGTTGGACAGGCTTGTTCTAAATGTTTAGTTTTTTTCCCCAATTCACCAGCAGTTACATTCATGCCAAGTGGGCAGCAGACACAAGACAATCACTTGGCAAAATCTATTCTTTCAATGCTAACATTATTTACAGAGGAAAAGGAAGAAGCTCGAGAGAACACAGGAGACCAAAAGACCTAACCAAATGTCTGTTAAGAACCAGCTCCTTCCTCCCACTGTGCCAGAAAGTAACTTAGCTTTTGGCTGATCCAGCAAGACAGGGCAGTCAGGCTGACGATGCTGCTCTTGCTAAACTTTCAGCCAGAGCCCGATTCTGAATCTCCTGGGTGAAAGGTACAAGGAAATCCTGACTGCAGGCTGGGTCAACCGCCCAGTGCTGTCTGACAAAGAATAAAATATTAGTACCAGGGTTCCAAGTGTGAGCCATCTGACTACGTCTTGTACACTGAAACCTCAGACTAGCCAACTCTGCACTCCAGTCTCCTTCAGAAGAGAGCCGGGAGAGACTGCTGCTGGGAGGGACAGGCACAGCAGACAGACCCTGTGGGAACGCAGTGAGAAGGCGGCCATCTGCAAGGAGGCCTGCAAGCAGGGAGGCCCCAGAAGAAAGCAAACCCGCAGACATCTTGAACTTCTAGCCACCAGAACTGTGAGAAAATAAAGTTCTATTTAAGGAAAAAAAAAAAAGAGAGAGAGAGAGTGTTGAATATTCTTTCAGTTCTGTGTGAAAATCAATTACACTGGGAAAAGGCAAAATGAAGCAAATAAATGACTTTCCCTTTTCCTGAATTCCTGGCCTCCACTCTTCTGACTTCCCAACCCCACCTCTCCAGGCAGGAGGAGGACTGATTTGGGTAAGCCTAAGAGCCACAGCCAAAGCACTTACTGTGACTGTCAGTCCCAAAGAATGCAATATTCATCATCACTGTCACACGGAATGTGAGGAGGAGAAAAGTGATCCCAGGCTAAAGTAACAAGCATACAGCCAAAGTTAATTTCAGCGTTACAGAGCTCAAACAGAAAACGTTATGGACGTATTCAGTATTAAAACATCTTTCACCAACAATGAGTAATCAAAACTATCCATTCTACAGCTAAGATAAATTATTTCCTCCCAAGGGAGATTCATCTATCTTAGAAAATGCTTTTTTCACAACATAATTTTAGCTTATATGATCAGTAGTAGTTGCATTTTTTAAAAAACTAGAACAGGCTGGTCACGGTGGCTCACACTTGTAATCCTAGCACTTTGGGAGACTGAGGCAGGCGGATCATCTGAGGTCAGGAGTTCAAGACTAGTCTAGCCAACATGGTGAAACCCCATCTCTATCAAAAATTTAAAAATTTGGGCCAGGCGTGGTGGTTCATGCCTGTAATCCCGGCACTTTGAGAGGCCAAGGCGGGCAGATCACTTGAGACCAGAAGTTCAAGACCAGCCTGGCCAACATGGTGAAACCCTATCTCTACTAAAAATACAAAAAAATTAGCTGGGCGTGGTGGCGCATGCCTGTAATCCCAGCTACTTGGGAGGCTGAGGCAGGAGAATCACTTGAACCTTATCTCCTCTCACAAGTATTTAAGCAACTGAATACTTGGTTCAATTGCTTGAATACTTCACAACCTTGAATCTTGTGAGAGGCAGAGGTTGCAGTGAGCCAAGATCAAGCCACTGCACTCCAGCCTGGGCAATAGATTGAGGCTCGGTCAAAAAAATAAATTTAAAAAAATATAAAAATTAGCTGGGCACAGTGGCGCATACCTGTAATCCCAGCTACTTGGGAGGCTGAGGCAGGAGAATCACTTGAACCCAGGGGGTGGAGGTTGTAGTGAGCCAGGATCACACCACTACATACCAGCCTGGGCGACTGAGTCAGACTCCCTCTTAAAACAACAAAACTGGAAAAAATGGCCCCTGGCAAAATCAGACAGATCTGGGAATCTCTGTTTACTCCTCACTCCACTTTTAATGTGACTCCCAAAGATCATGGTGAGAACACAGCCACGTGGTAAAACAGCAGCACAGACTCTTCTACGGAACCCATTACCTGCGATGGGGATCTGATAGGGCTGGATCGATCGCGCGGGAAGCACCGGGTGGTGGAAGGTAACGGAGCCATCAAACTCTCCCCGTAACTTGATATCAAATATTACCGACGTCTACGTGGGGGAGAAAACAAGACTGAGGCCAAAATGAATCACAGTTTGCCCAGTCCCTTTCATTCCATCCCATCTTGCTGTTTAGATCAGTTTAAAAGCCTGTGTTTGCATCTCCTCCCTATAGGCTAGTTCTTACTTGAAGAATTTGTCATTAACATTACAACTCTCTTTTAATATCTTTATCTCCTCTCACAAGTATTTCCTGCATTTATGACATGCTACCTTTGACAAGCTCAAAGTGACCTAAGCAGATCTCTGTCATTTCCACTGGAAACATCTTCACGTGTCAGAGAGTTAGCGTCACCACCCTCTGGGAGGGTAGAGGAGGGAAGTGGCTTCTTTATACCAGAGGCCCAGCCCACAGGACCCATTCTAGTTGTCCTGGTCCACACGGCCTCAAAACCATTATCCCCTAGCACTATCATCCATGCTCACAATTGCAATAGAGAGTTCATGTACTCGTGGAATGGAGCGGATTCCCACCTCCTTCCAAGGTCAAATCTCAAGTGTTACTTTCTGAAACAGTTTTCAATTATCTTTAATCAACTGACACAATCACTTTTTTCTAAACTACTTAACCCATTTCCATCTGGAAGATGAAAACTCTTAGCATAAAAAATAAAAATGCACTTTCTAATCTTACTCAGACATTTTGCCAATTTTCTTTTCTTTTTTTTTTTTTTTTTTTCCCGGAGACAGGATCTTGCTCCATCACCCAGGCTGGGTGCAGGGGCACAATCTCAACTCACTGAAGCCCCGACCTCCCAGGCTCACGCCATCCTCCAGCCTTAGCCCCACAAGTAGCTGGGACTATAGGCATGCGCTACCACACCCGGCTAAGTTTTTTATTTTTTATATAGGTGGAGTTTTGCCATGTTACCCAGGCTGGTCTCAAGCTCCTGGGCTCAACCAGTCTGTCCGCCTTGGCCTCCCAAAGTGCTGGGATTACAGGCGTGATCCACTGCACCCAGCCGCCAATTTTCACAAGGCTTTTAAGCAACCTTAACTTTGGTAGAAACGCAGACAGCTTGTACCTCTGTGTCCTGATGATGCACGACTACCAGGTTGTCCACCACGTTCAGGGCAAACTTTCCTGTCCTATTTAACTTCAATATGTGCATCTTTTTACAGGCACCTTCTCTGTCGGATAGAAAGCAAAAAATAGATCAACAAGCTGCAACTCACATTTTAAAATCACAGAGAGAGGGGAAAGAAAGCATGAAATCTACCGTGGCAGATGATAGAGGACCACCTCCGCTCCTGTGCTGTTGGAGGTCCGAGAATGATGCCTCAAGAAGAGAACATACAGCTGCCCGTATCTAATTAGGGAACAAAGAGACAAAAATCACATCTGGCCATTCAAAATTCCTTTGCTCTAAATGGCATCACAGTTAAGTAAATTATGAGATATTCACTTAATGGAATATTTTGCTGCCAACAAAAATGCTTACAAAGAAACATGCAGTTACTCAAAGCCTATTATAAAGTTAAGTGGAAAAGAGAACACACACTAAATACAGCTTGATCATAATCTTTTAAAAGAAAACCCCAAACCTAAGCATAGAGTCTAAAATGATTAGAAAGAAACACATGTTAATAGTTATACTTGAGTGATATGCTAATAAGTTCATTTTCTCTTTCTGTTTTCCAAGTTTTGTATAATGAATGTATATTCCTTAATAACAGAAAAATATAATCACTTTTTTTTTTCATTTTTCAGAGACAGGGTCTCCCTCTGTCACGTGCAACCACAGTTCACTGCAACCTCCAACTCCTAGGCTTCGGTGATCTTCCCTCACCTCAGCCTCCCCAGTAGCTAGGACTATATGCACATGCCACCGTGCCTGGCTAATTTTTAAATATTTTTGTAGAAACAGGGTCTCACTATGTTGCCCAGGCTGGTCTTGAACTCCTGGCCTCAAGGCACTCCTCCTGCCTTGGCCTCCCCAGTCACTGGTATTACAGGCGTGCGCCACCATGCTCAGCCTCTTCTATTTAAGTGCCATCTAATAAGTGTTGCTGTGAACAGTTCCTGAATGCATATTCTAGTCCAGTGGTAAACTCTGTGCTGGGCCTGCCCAGGGACAAGGAGACCAAGGTGGGAGGGAACAGGTCCCCACCTCCACTTCAGCCAGGACTGCTCTCGCTTTATCTATTGTCCAGACAGGAATGCTGGTTGGGCACGGTGGCTCATGCCTATAAACCCAGCACTTTGGGAGGCCGAGGCGGGAGGATCACCTGAGCCCAGGAGTTCAAGGCCAGCCTGGGCAACATGGTGAAACTCCATCTCTTCAGAAAATATAAAAATTATCCAGATGTGGTGGCATGCACCTGTAGTCCCAGGTACTCGGGAGACTGTGGCAGGACAATCACTTGAACCTAGGAGGCGGAGGCTGCAGTGAGCCGAGATCATAACACTGCACTCCAGCCTGGGCAATAGAGTGAGACTCTCCAAAAGAAATTTAAAAATAAACAGGAAAGCCACAGAAGAGTACCAAAAAAAAAAAAAAAAAAAAGGAAGAAGAAATAAAGAACATTATACTACCAAAAAGTTTGAAAGTTTAGGGTTTTTATTAATCTCTACTGTGTGTTTAAAATTTTCATTACAAATTTAAAAACTGAGATATCTACTTTTTCAAATGAAAATATACCTTCGTACTGCCGGGCGCAGTGGCTCACGCCTGTAATCCCAACACTTTGGGAGGCTGAGGCAGGCAGATCACCAGGTCAAGAGACTGAGACCATCCTGGCTAACATGGTGAAACCCTGTCTCTACTAAAAATACAAAAATTAGTTGGGCATGGTGGCACGTGGCTGTAGTCTCAGCTACTCGGGAGGCTGAGGCAGGAGAATTGCTTGAATCTGGGAGGCAGAGGTTGCAGTGAGCCAAGATCATACCACTGCACTCCAGCCTGACAACAGAGCAAGACTCCATCTTAAAAAAAAAAACAGAGGCCGGGCGCGGTGGCTCAAGCTTGTAATCCCAGCACTTTGGGAGGCCGAGACGGGCGGATCACAAGGTCAGGAGATCGAGACCAACCTGGCTAATACGGTGAAACCCCGCCTCTACTAAAAAAATACAAAAAAAAAACTAGCCGGGTGAGGTGGCGGGCGCCTGTAGTCCCAGCTACTAGGGAGGCTGAGGCAGGAGAATGGCGTAGACCCGGGAGGCGGAGCTTGCAGTGAGCTGAGATCCGGCCACTGCACTCCAGCCTGGGAGACAGAGCGAGACTCTGTCTCAAAAAAAAAAAATAAAAAGAAAAAAAAATAAAAAAAAAAACAGAAAAAGAAAATATACCTCCATATATAAGTAATTGAGTTCCATGTTTGTTACATAAAAATCTTAATGTATTTTCTTATTTAGAACGATTATTAACTTAGCTTTTTAAAAAAAAAAAAAATTGGCCAGGCACAGTGGCTCACACCTGTAATCCCAGCACTTTGGGAGGCCAAGGCAGGTGGATCACTTGAGGTCAGGAGTTCAAGACCAGCCCGGTCAACATGGTGAAACCCTGTCTCTACCAAAAATACAAAGATTAGCCAGGCGAGGTGACATATACTTGTAATCCCAGCTACTTGGGAGGCTGAAGCAGAAGAATCACTTGAGCCTGGGAGGCGGAGGCTGCAGTGAGCCGACATTGCACCACTGCACTCCAGCCTAGGTGACAGAACAAGATTCTGTCTTGAAAAAAAAAAGAAGAAATTATAAAACAAAAACACTAAGAAATAAATTGATTCAAAGTTCTTGTTTTATCAGGCTAGAAAGGTAAAGGAATTCCTTAGCATCACAAAGCTGATAAAAATCAAAAAAGAATGCCAAAAACACTGCAGGTTTTCTATGTTCAGAGGATCTAGACACTGAATACCCAGGACAAGGGGAGTCCTCCTTATGTGTTCTAGGGGTCAGGGCACCATGTGGTGCTTGTACCACACTCCTTCTATTATTTATATTACTGAAAGCAATCGCAGGATGGAGTTCTCTCTGACACAGACATACACGGTAGCCATTGCGATGTCTCTTTCGGAAAGGCTGGGTTTAGTTGACTTAGGTGCAGCTGGTAATTCAATCTCAAACTTGGGCAGCTTTGACATAGTGCCAGCCTGTTTAGGGGGAAAAAAGTTTTAGGAAAAACTTATTAAACCCTTTTGATGTTTCACCATTCCCTACGTAAAACCAACAAGGATAAACATAGACTTTGGATCCTTTCCACCGTCCCCCGTGTCCCCTCACGGCCTATCTGCCCAGCATAAAATGAATGGCTCCATGAGCTGACGGGTACAGAGTGCCCTCTAGTGGTCAGAGCGTGACATTACAGCTGGAGGAACCTGTCCCTAACGTGCCTGACACATGAGGATGCTACAGCAACAGGGGACAACTGGGGAAATGTGGTTTTTTCAGGGGAGGCTTCCTTTTACCCTAAAGTGAAAAGGCTGCAGGACATTCTCCAGGACCGTGGTAGACAGCAAGATCACGGCGCTCTCGGGGCAGTACATGTACCAATTCACATTGAGATTGTGGCTCTTCAAGAGTTTCAGGCTCCGTTTCTCTGGTAATACCTGAAGCAGAGTTTAAGAACCAGGATTTTCATTTAAAAAACAGCAAACTAATCCCAGCACTTTGGGAGGCCGAGGTGGGCAGATCACCTGAGGTCAGGAGTTCTAAACCAGCCTGGACAAAATGGTGAAACCCCGTCTCTACTAAAAATACAAAAATCAGCCGGACGTGGTGGCACATGCCTGTAATCCCAGCTACTTGGGAGGCGGAGGCACAAGAATTGCTTGAATGAACCTGGGAGGCGGAGGTTGCAATGAGTCAAGATTGCACCATCACACTCCAGCGTGAATGACAGAGCAAGACTCAGTCTCAATAAATAAATAAATCAATAACAGCAAACTGTCAGAAGGTTCTTACAGTGCACTCTGAGAATAAAAAGCAGAAGAAACCCACTAAGTGAAATGAACATTCTTACTTGTACTTATTACAGCTGCTACTTCACCAGCCCTGTGCTTGGTGCTTTACATGCTTGGGCATGTGGAGCACATGGATACACCTAAGAGCAATTTACAACAAAATTCTCCTCATCCAGGAAATGACCAAAAGAAACTGACACCTCCAGGGCCCCATGTATTAACTCGGCCACCTCCCAGGCCATGGCAGATCTGCCTTCTACTTGGCCTCCATCTCGACTCCAGTCTACACTGGGCCTGGGAGGAGCTCCCTTCTTCTAGCAGATGTGTTCATAAGACTGCATACAAATGCGGTACTTTATAATCCAGGCACATTTTAAATGTACCGTAAATATTCTGCTATTACGGAACACTGTATAGAGCCCCCAAGACATAAATGCTCATGGTACACTGCACTGAAGAACTGCTGTGCAAGCCAGAGGCAGGAGCCAGAAGCTTCTGTGTTTTTTTTTTGTTTGTTTGTTTTTGAGACGGAGTCTCGCTCTGTCGCCCAGGCTGGAGTACAGAAGCTTCTTAATAACTATAATAACTAGGATGCGCTAGAGTCTTCTTTCTTTTTAACTTTTTTCTTGAAGACCTGAAGTCATCTAGGTAACCTTAAGGTATACTTTCCCACTGCAGAGAACAGAAAGACTTTTAAATGATTACCATAGGGAACTCCTCCATAAAGCAAGCCACCCTTCCCATGCAATCACATGTACAAAATTCTATTTCTGTGTGTATGGAATTTGTCTAAAGTTTGTTTAAAGTTCTCTTATTGGTCATTACAATTTTTTGGGGGGGGGGGCGGGGATGGAGTTTAGTTCTTGCTGCCCAGGCTGGAGTGCAATGGCAAAGTCTCGGCTCACTGCAACCTCTGCCTCCCAGGTTCAAGGGATTCTCCTGCCTCAGCCTCCCAAGTAGCTGGGATTACAGGCGCCCGCCACCACACCCAGCTAATTTTTGTATTTTTATTTTGAGACAGTAGAGACAACGCTTAGTAGAAATGGGGCTTAATAGAGACGGGGCTTTACTATGGTGGCCAGGCTGGTCTCGAACTCCTGACCTCAGGTGATCGCCCATCTTGGCCTCCCAAAGTGCTAGGATTATAGGCATGAGCCACTGCGCCCAGCCAGTCATTACTAAGATTTCGATGATGGCCTTACACCATGGCATTAACGCACAGGTGTATTTTCTCTATCTATACATTCTAAATTATATTGCTTTCATTAGGTCAATAAAATCAAAACCTGAAAGAACTCTTAACACCCTCTGAATTAGTTCCACTTAGAGATCTCAGAAGCATGCTCAATAGGTCAGGAAGCTGGAAAAGATGAAAAGAAACAGGCAAGTACATCAAAGGACACGATCCACAGAGTGGAAAGGTGACCTCCGGATTCGGAGAAAATAGTTGCAAATTGTATCTCTAAGAAGGTGTTACTATCAGAATATATAAAGAACTATAATTCAACAAATAATAATAATTTGATTTTTAAAATAGGCACAATGACCCGAATTAGTCATTTCTCCAAAGATGATACACAAAGTGGCCAACACACACACGTGCTCAACATCACTAATCAACAAAGAGCACAAATCAAAACCACAATTAAGATGGCTCTTATAAAAAAAAAAAGAAAAAAAAACAGCAAGCGTTGGTGAGGATATGGAGAAATTGGGACCCTTGTACACTTGGAGGGATTGCAAAATGGTGTAACTGCTACGGAAAACAGTATAGCAGTTCCCTACAACATTAAGAAACAGAACTACCATCTGCTCCAGCAATCTCACTCTGGGTATAAATCTAAAAGACCTGAAAACAGGATCTTGAAGAGGTATCTGCATACCTGTACTGACAGCAGCACTATTCACAATGGCCAAGAGGTGGACACAACCCAAATGTCCCTCAACAGATGAACGGATAAGCAAAATGTGGTGTATACAGTCAATGCGATACTCTCAGTCTTAAAAAGGAAACCCTATCACATGCTATGGCATGGGGGAACCTTTAGGACATTATGGTAGATGAAATAAGCCAGTCACAAAGGGACAAATACTGTATAATTTCACTTACATGAAGCATAAAAGGTAATCAAATTCGGCCGGACACAGTGGCTCATGCCTGTAATCCCAGCACTTTGGAAGGCTGAGGTGAGTGGATCACCTGAAGTCAGGAGTTCAAGACCAGCTTGGCCAACAGGGTGAAATCCCATCTCTACCAAAAATACAAAAATTAGCCAGGCGTGGTGGCACACACCTGTAATCACAGCTACTAGGGAGGCTGAGACGGGAGAATCACCTGAACCCAGGAGGCAGAGGTTGCAGTGAGCTGAGATCACGCCACTGCATTCCAGCCTGGGCGACAGAGCGAGACTCCATCTCAAAAAAAAAGGAGTCAAATTCATAGAAACAGAAAGTAAAATAGAGATTGTTGGGGCTGCAAGGAAGGGATAAAGGGGAGTTGTTTACTGGATACAGTTTTGTTTCACAAGATGAAAAAAGTTCTGCAGCTATTTCATAACAAACAATGTGAATGAATATACTTAACACTACTGAACACTTAAAAACAGTTAAGATGATAAATGTTATATATTTTTTACCACAGTAAAAAAAATTTTGGCCACACACAGTGGCTCGTGCCCATAAATCCCAGCACCTGGGACGCCAAGGCAGGAGAATGGCTTGAGCCTAGGAGTTCAAGACCAGTCTAGGCAACATGGCAAGACCTCATCTCTACAAAAAAAAAAAAAAAAAAAAAAGGAAAAAAAATTAGTTGCGCGTGCTGGCACACACCTGTAGTTCCAGCTACTTGGGAAGCTGAGGTGGGAGGACTACGTGAGGCTAGGAGGTCAAGGCTGCAGTGAGCCGTGATTGTGCCACTGTACTCCAGCCTGGGTGACAGAGATCCTGTCTCAAAATAATTATCACAAAATAAAAAAACTTTAAGAGGCAGTTAGCAAAATACAAATGGACAATATACAAATGAAAAGATGCTTACTTCCCTAGTAATGTAAAATGCAAATTAAAATGTCTTTCAGCCAGGCGTGGTGGCTCACGCCTGTAATCCCAGCACTTTAGGGGGCCGAGATAGGTGGATTATTTAAGGCCAAGGGTTCAAGAACAGCCTGGCCAACGTGGTGAAACCCCACCCCTACTAAAAATACAAAAATTAGCCAGGCGTGGTGGTGGGCACCTGTAGACCCAGCTACTTGGGAGGCTGAGACAGGAGAATTGCTTGAACCCAAGAGGTGGAGGAGCCGAGATAGTGCCACTGCATTCCAGCCTGGGCGACAGAGTGAGACTGTCTCAAAAAAAAAAGAAAAAAGAAAAGTCTGCCTCTCAGGTTGACAAATGTCTATGGACTGATAATATCCAGTTCTCCTAAAGGTATGAAAAGCAGAAGTTCCCATATTGCTAGTGAAAATGCACATGTCTAAAAGAAATTTGGTGATACCGATTCAGCTTTTCAGATATTCATACCTATACTGCAACTCTCCCTCTAACATAAAGAAGTGTGTACAAGAACGTTACTGTAGGGTTATTTGTAATCACAAAAAAATGGAAAACCAGCCAATGTCCAACAACAAAAAATTGGTTAAGCTGCAGTCCATCCATACAGTGGAATACTACCCAGTCAGAATAAAATACAGAATGATGTCCAAGATACACTTTGGAAAGGAAAAAAAAAAAAAAAAACTAGCTGCAAAAGTTTATATACAACATTCCCCTTTTTGTTAAAAAGAAGTTTGTATGTATTTATTTTTAAAAATGGAGGAATATGCACCAAACTGTTCATAATAATTATTTATTGGGATTATAGGGAACATTTGCTTTCCATATTATGTATCTTGCAATGTTTGAATGTTGTTTTAAGTTTTAGGTTCGGGAATAGACGTGAAGGTTTGTTACACAGGTAAACTCATGTCACAAGGGTTTGTGGTACAGATTATGTCATCACCCAGGTATTAAGTCCAGTCCCCAATAGTTATCTTTTCTGCTCCTCTCCCTCCTCCCACCCTCCCCTGC
Organism: Theropithecus gelada; assembly: GCF_003255815.1. Taxonomy (NCBI): domain Eukaryota; kingdom Metazoa; phylum Chordata; class Mammalia; order Primates; family Cercopithecidae; genus Theropithecus; species Theropithecus gelada. The sequence goes on along the minus strand of NC_037686.1, from coordinate 15,605,018 downwards.
TCAAGTAGACCCCCGTGTTTGTTGTTTCCTTCTTTGCATTCATAACTTATCATTTAGCTCCCACTTAGAAGTGAGAACATGTGGTTTTGGTTTTCTGTTCCTGTGTTAATTTGCTAAGGATGATGGCCTCCATCTCCACCCATGTTCCCACAAAAGACATGATCTTGTTCATTTTTATGGCTGCACAGTATTCCATGGTATATATGTACCACATTTTCTTTATCCAATCTGTCACTGATGGGCATTTAGGTTGATTCTATGTGTTTGCTACTGTGAACAGTGCTTCAGTGAACATTCACGTGCATGTGCCTTTACGGTAGAATAATTTACATTCCTCTGCATATACACCCAGTAATGGGGCTGCTAGGTCAAACGGTAGTTCTGCTTTTAGCTCTTTGAGGAATCGCCATACTGTTTTCCACAAAGGTTGAACTAATTTACACTCCCAGCAACAGTGCATAAGGGTTCCCTTTTCTCCACAACCTTGCCAACATCTGTTATTCTTTGACTTTTTTATAATAGCTATGCTGACTAGTGTGAGATAGTATCTCATTGTGGTTTTGATTTGCATTTCTCTAATGATCAGTGATGTTGAGCTTTTTTATGTTTGTTGCTCGCATGTATGTCTTCTTTTAAAAAGTGTCTGCTCATGTCCTTTGCCCACTTTTTTTTGAGATGGAGTCTTGCTCTGTTGCCCAGGCTGGAGTGCAGTGGCACCATCTCAGCTCACTGCAACCTCCGCTTCCCAGGTTCAAGCAATTCTCTGGCCTCAGCCTCCCTAGCAGCTGGGATTACAGGTACCTGCCACCACACCTGGCTAATTTTTGTATTTTTCATAGAGATGGGGTTTTGTCATGTTTGCCACGCTGGCCTCGAACTCCTGACCTCAGGTGATCTGCACGCCTCAGCCTCCCAAAGTGCTGGGATTACAGGTGTGAGCCACTGCGCCTGACCTTTGCCCACTTTTTAATGAAGTTTTTTTGTTTGTTTGTTTGAGATGGGGTCTCACTATCATCCAGGCTGGAGTACAGTGGTGTGATCTTGGCTCACTGCAACCTCCTGCCTCCTGGGCTCAAGCAGTCCTCCCATTTCAGCCTCCCAAGTAGCTGGGACTACAGGTGCACCCCACCACACCTGACTAACATTTTGTATTTTTTATAGAGATGGGATTTCATCATGTTGGCCTGGCTGGTCTCACACTCCTGGACTCAAGCCATCCGCCCACCTTGGCCTTCCAAACAGCTGGAATTACAGGCATGAGCCACCAAGCCCCCCCCCCCCCCCCCCCCCCCTTTTTTTTTTTTTAGGTATTACTTACAATTAGAAAAAAAAAAAGAATAAAATCCCCAGCGAGAAACTAAAGCTGAGTGCTGCAGCTCATGCCTGAAATCCTGGCACTTTGGGAGGCCAAGGCAGGAGTCGAGGTTAGGAGCTTGACACCAGCCTGGGTAACATAGCGAGACTTCATCTCCACAAAAAAATTTAAAAATTAGCCAGGGCCGGGCGCAGTGGCTCACGCCTGTAATCGCAGCACTCTGGGAGGCCGAGGCGGGCAGATCACCTGAGGTCAGGAGTTCGAGACCAGCCTCAACATGGTGAAACCCCGTCTCTACTAAAAATACAAAATTAGCCAGGCATGGTGGCGCACGCCTGTAATCGCAGCTACTCACGAGGCTGAGGCAGGAGAATCACTTGAACCTGGGAGGTGGAGGTTGTGGTGAGCTGAGATCATGCCATCGCACTCCAGCCTGGGCAGTAAGAGCAAAACTCCATTTCAAAAAAATAAATAAATAAAATAAAATAAAATAATAAAAATAAAAATTAGCCAGGCATGATGGTACATGCATGTAGTCCTACCTACTCAGGAGGCTGAGGCAGGAGGATTGCTTGAGCCCAGGAGTTTGAGATTACAGTGAGCCACGATGATGCCACTGCACTGCAGCCTGGGCAACAGAGCAAGATTCCATCTCTAAAAAATGCTAAAAAAAAAAAAAAAAAAATTCTCTTCAGTACTGAATTCAAAAGGCTGCCAGAATGCTATCACTGAACTTTTACCAACAAACATAAATGATAAACATAATACCTGGTAAAATTCGATTCCTTGATCTGTTATGAAGACAATTTCAGTAGAACTAGTCCAGCAGAATCCTAGAATGTTGGCATTCTTAGTCTAAGAAAAATTTTTTAAAAACATTTTTAATTAATAAGAAAAAATATATATAACTGTTCAAAAGCTTAACAATCTCTGCAGTTTGTCATTCTTTAATGAAAGTTCCTCGGAAAGTTTACTAATTAACAAAACAAATTTTATTTGAAATACTATGTTCCCTGATTTTTGCCCGTAACTCTTCATTCAAGAACCTGAATCCTAATTCCTTCTACTAAACAGAACAGGGGAAGTGTGTGTTTTGTAGAAAGGCAACCAACCAGAGCTCATAGACAGCAGCTTCTACCTGCAGGAATCACCGTACTGCCGACATTCTTAGTCACCCATGTTACAAAGACTGTTATTACAAATGTACAAAGGCCTAAGGGTCTTTAGCGAGTGTTGACCAAAGTGGGCTGAGGACCCTGAGACACACGCCCTACTCGCTCGAGGGCAGATAGGGCTGAGCAGGGCTGGGCTGAGGGCCTCCTCATACGGGGCCACCGCAGGGCAGGGGGACAGTGGTGGGGACGCACCTCTCCTCATTGAATAGTCCACCCTGAACTCCACTGAGCAAAACAGCCACAAAGATGTAGAAAGCCCTACCCCAACCACTAGCAGCCTCTGTCAGCGCCCAGGGTGCCACACTGCCACTTTTAGCTCAGCTCCCTCTAGCCTAGTTTACGACACCCAGCAAATCTCATTAATGTGGATTAGAATCAACACCTGGGGGAAGCAAGAAAGAAAGGACAAGACAAAGACAACAAATTGAGGAAAGGAAACTTCAGGAAAGAGAAAAAGAAACTCCTCACCAGAAACCTCCGCTCCATGTGGCTGTGAGGGATCCCAGGGCCCAGACCCAGATGTGCTGTCAGCCCAGTGAGGAGAAAAAGGGCAAGAGACACGACAGCCCCCAAGGGCTGGCACCACTGGGTGTTCACCACGCGTCATCCATTGAACCCTCCCCGCTCCAAAGGAACAAGCTTTCAAACTCAGAAAACTGTTCAATGTCACAAAGCAAACACCCCGCCTGACTCCAGTTTTGGAATCAACATGAGGGACGGTCTGACTTCAAGTCTGGGCTCCCTGTGGCCCCGATGCCCCCCGCTCTCCACAACATCACCCAGCTCAACACCACTGATGCCAGCCGCTGAGAAAGGGCCTGGGGTCATACCTTGCACTCCTGTGTGTATTCCAGCTGGGAATTATCAGGGATAAAATTACAAAAATCCTGAAAGGAAAAACACACACATACACACAAATTTGGATTAGGCAGCATACTGCCAACCTATGTTGGCATACTACAAGAAAAAGATAAATATTAACTTAAAAAGTGACCAGAAAATAACTGAAGACAACCCAAACATAGGAAAGATAAAAAGACCAATTCAGATCATCTGTCTCAACAGCAGCAGGCTTACGATTCAGTGTTTTTTTTAAGTTAATACAAATATTCAGTTACAGTTTAGTAACTCCTTTCCAAATGCATTCCTCAAGCAGCTGATGTCAGAGAAATGTGTTGCTGCACTTACTAAGAGGCTTCCCCAAGACTTTAACACTTAAAACTGATGGAAGAAACCACGAGAGGATCCTGCCTGTTTGGAACAGCCTTCCCTCTACTCTACAAACAGCAATGGCGAACATTTACAAGGGCTAAAGGGCTTGCAGGCTGTTTCGACTTGGAATATCTGCTCCTATCAGATCTAGCACTCAGAAATGAGAGATGAGAAGGCTAATTCACAAAGTAGCCAAAAATATACCTCACACAGTCTATGCTGCTAGCTATCAAGCAATACAAAAGACACACAAAGTTCCAAATTACTTTTTAACAATTTTTAAGGGAGGCTGAGGTGGGAGAATCACTTGAGCCTGAGAGATCGAGGCTGCAGTGAGCCGAGATCACATCACGGCACTCCAGCCTGGGCAACAAAGGAAGACTGGCTCAAAAAAAATGTTTAATGTAATTTAAAAATCAAACTAAGGTCATTTTTTTTTTTAACCCACTCGAATGTCTTTTTCGTTTTTGAAGGCTCTAATACAATGCAACATAACTACACCTTTCACAACAGTAAGATAGTAAGTTTCCTTTAACACTGAAAATTTGCAATTCCTTCTCTTCCAAATGCATTTCTAATGCCCTTTAATGCTATATTTTAAAGATAAGTCTTACCACAGTCTTTGATGTCCTCTGAACAGCCAATATCTTATTTTCTAAGGAAAACTTAATGCACTTCACTTCTCCTTTGTCATCCATTCTTTAAGAAGAAAGAATGTGTTAGTAGTTAAATAATCTAATTCTAGCTACTATCATTTATTGAAAAGGCAAAAGACACAACCTATATTCAGGAGGCAGCAAATTCTAGTCTAAAATTAAAGTTATGTTTCGGAAGCCATCGGTAGGACCTCTTTCAAACTACCAAATCCAACTGGAAACAACTTGCTGGGAAAACAAGTGATTAAAGAATTGAGATCACACACACATATCACCTGAGAATTGTTCGCAACATAAATAACTATAGACCCGCACAGGAGCCTTCTCCATGACTGCTGTTTCTCTCTCACAGCAAAGCTTCTGGAAAGAACTATTTACTTGTGCATCTCACAGCGCATTCATTATGCAAACCTGCGATGCACCAGATGGCTCCACTAAAGTGTCTCATGACCGCCTCAGACAGAAGTTAAAAAGTGAACTCAGCTGGGCACAGTGGCCTACACCTGTAATCCCAGCACTGTGAGAGGATGGAGGAGGATCACAGGAGTTCAAGACCTGCCTCTATTCAAATACATACTTTTTTAAATTAAAAATTCATTTTAAAAAAGCAAACTCAAGGGATGGATTACAGAGGGGCTCAAGGAAACTTTTCAGGGTCTGAGTATGTTCATTGCCTTGACTGTGGTGATGGTTTCATGGGTATATACATGTCAAAACTCACATATTGTATAATATTAAGTGTGTACAGTTTATTGTGTGCCAACTATGTCTCAATAAAGCTGCTTTTAAATTTTTTTTTTTTTTTTTTTTTTTGCAATGGAGTCTTGCTCTGTCGCCCAGGCTACAATGCAGTGGCACGATCTCGGCTCACTGCAACCTCTGCCTCTCAGGTTCACGTGATTCTCCTGCCTCAGCGTCCTGAATAGCTGGGATTTCAGGTTCGCACCACCACACCCGGCTAATTTTTGTATTTTTGGTAGAGATGGGGTGTCACCATGTTGGCCAGGCTGGTCTCGAACTCCTGATCTCAAGTGATCCACCCACCTTGGCCTCCCAAAGTGCTGGCATTACAGATGTGAGCCACCGTGCCCAGTCTAAAAACTCTTTTTAAGTTAAATTCAGTACCTTACCTCCAAAAACTTCTCAGAGTCCTCAATCTAGATTATCATGGGCTCACTCTTGTTTTCCACACCCAACCAACCCCCGAGTCTTACCAGAGACCCATCTTCCTAAGTATCCCTTGACTGCCTATGCAGTGCCACTCTACATCGCCAGAGCTCCGCTCTTCACCACACCTGGCTCGGCTGACTGCTACTCTCCATGGTATCCCTAACTCTGACAGGCTCCCAACTAAGCCAGCCTCGTGCTGTGAACAGCATGATCTTTCCAAACACTGACACGATCATGCCACACGCCACCTGACATGTCAATAAGATAAAGCTCTAACTCCATAGGAGAATACGTAAGTTTCAAGCTGACCCCTGCCAGTGGCCACACCACCACCATCCCTTCCCTGTAGACACACCCTGTGTAACCTTCAGTTACACAGACCTGGAGTTCCCCAAAACACCATGCTCAAACCCCATCCACACTTTAAAACCCCATCCATACTTTAAAAAACTTTGCTTAGGCCAGGTGCAGTAGCTCATGCCTGTAATCCTAGCACTGTGGGAGGCCAAGGTGGATCGCTTGAGGTCAGGAGTTTGAAACCAGCCTGGCCAACGTGGTGAAACCCCATCTCTACTAAAAATACAAAAAAATTAGCCAGGCGTGGTGGCGGGCGCCTGTAATCCCAGCTACTTGGGAGGCTGAAGCAGGAGAATCGCCTGAACCTGGGAGGCAGAGGTTGCAGTCAACCAAGATCTCACCAATGCACTCCAGCTGGGCACAGGAGGAGGCGCCCTCTCTCAAAAAAAAAAAAAAAAAAAAAAAAAGGCAGTTTCTCATTAACACAGGCCAACAGTAAAATTAAGTCACTACTGAACTGAGGGCCTACATTAAACTTTCACCTTCTGTAAGCACCAGCGTTACCGTGGCCAGATAGCTTATCATCCAAATCGAGCCACTTCTGAAAGTGAAAGGGGCTGTTCAACAGTGCAAACTGTGACCATGCAGTCACCTTAAGTAGCAGTCATGATTTTCTTATATTACTACATGAGAAACAATGAATCTCCTTCACCTGCTACTCTGGAAATACCTGGGCTAAAGAAACGAAGGCCCTCCTCTGTCAACAAACCGGAAATGGGCACATCTTCACGCTGACTTGTTAATTTCCAGTGCCAGGAAGTGGGTGCCCACTTTTGAAGTATTTGGCTCCCAAATGAAATGCTCCAGATATTCCACTCTGACAAGAGGTGCTAGTAAGTGCCACTAAGACCCTCCCTACAGACAGGGATTCCATGTGCGCACACACACTTCAGGCCTCTTAGGGCAGGCCAAATGACTAAATTATAAAAAACCTTTTGAATTAGAAAAACGCCATTCTGTTTACATGATAAAATGATCTTAAAGTGTCTTTGACGTTACCTAAATGAGATGGGATTCCTATCATCTGGGCCTTTAACTACCACACCAGTAGCTCCACCAGATCGAACAGCAAAAACCTGAGAGGCAAAAGCAGCAAGGTTAATAGCCTGAACTCTGAAAGGATCTAAACTCATAAGCCGACCCGCAAGCGATTATTTCTGTTATACACTACCCTGGGTTCAACTAAAGTAACACGTATCAAGGTACAGATGTTTGGCTGCTCATGTGAATTTTAAAAACCAAGAGCAGAGAGCGAAAAGGATGCCACTCCAAGTGTGGCCCACTGTGCCACACTGGGTCGGGTCCCCGAGGCTCCAAGTTCTAAGGCCGGTTCGCGCATCAGCACCGCTGATGCGCTTGAAGTAGCCTTTTCCCCCTTTACAAAATTTCAAGGAAGATAAAAATTTCGACGTCTAAAACCTTGACTGAGAGTGTAACTAATGACAAAGACAACAAAAGAAGCCTAGAAAAGACGGGCGAGCCAACAGTTGAGACACTGGCCACGAGGCCACTGCGTCCGCGCAGCTGGTTCGGGGGTCAGCCCCGGGGTCACCTGCGAGGACACCTGGCCGCGGCTGAGCCCACCCAACAGGGAAGGAGCGTGCGCCGCCTCCCGCGCTGGGACAGGACAGGACCGGACAGGAGGGGACGCTCGGGCCTGGTCGCGCGAGACCGGCCTTGGTGCGCCCACGACCCCGGCAGGGCCGCGCGGGGGAGGAAGGCGCGGGCCGCCGGACCTGCTTGTTGGCCTCATCGAAGAAGACGCAGTTGACAGGGTTCGCCTTCTCGAACTGCACCGGCCGCTCGCACAGCTCCAGGTAGTAGTCCTCCTCGCCCATGGTGGGCGCCGCGACCGCGGTGGGGGCCCCGAGGGCGGCAGCCAGCGTGGAGCGGGGCTCGCGGTGGAGCCCGGCCCGAACTGTGGTGGTGGCTGCGGCTGCGACTGCTGCTCTGGGCCCGGCGCGGACGCCGCTTCCTGGTGCCACGCCCCCACCCCGCCCACCACGTGACCCGCGGTCCTCTGCGCTTAAACGGGCAGCGTCTGGCCGCGGTGGGGCCCACCGGCCGTAACCACGCCCCACCCGGTGCTGGAGGCTCCTCCCCTCTCCCCGAGGGCGGGAGGAATGCGGCGGCATGACCCGGAAGCCCGTGTGGTTCCCAGCGAACCGAGGGCGGCGGGGCCGCCAACCCTACCCTGCTGCAGGTTGCTGCGCGCGGCTCGGTCGCCCCTGCCCCGGCCTGTCCCCTGGCGTAGGACCGTTCCCGGTCTAGGAAAGGCTCCTCCTTGCTTTCGGGAGGATTTCCCAAGCGCTTCCTGCGCCAGAGTTCCAGCCTCTGGGAGCTTCGTCAGGAAGAAGGGGCTGAAGGCTCGCTGAGCAGGTGCAGGGGCGCCAGAGACCGTCTCCAACCGCCTCAGCGCTTCTGCGGGCTCTTCCGCTGGAGCCAGAAACCGAATTGACAAGAGAAAAGCATACACACTTTATAAGTTTTTCATGGGGACCTTGAAAAGAGAGTGAGGTCTGAAGAAGTGGCCAAAGCAAGATGCTTTTATACTTTTTAGACAAAGAATGATGCATTTGAGAAGAAAGCACAAAAGGCATCTGGTTAGGAGCGATACATTTCTAAGGGAGTCACTAGGAAAAATCTTGGGGGGTGTAAAACTAGTGGAAGATAAGTACTACTTGGGAAGTTCATTTATTCAGGTCCATTGCAGCCCCAACTCCCAGTCTCTGGTGATAAGGGCTATTTTCTGGCCCGGGTACAGAGAGGGTACCACTCCCAGAGGAATCTTTACTGCTTGTTCCCTGTAGGAAATGACAGGCCATCTAGCCTTTTCTGAAACTACAATTTCTCCAGTGTTTTTAGCTCAAAATAATATACCAATTTTTGGACATATTTTGGGATAGCACATCCTTACTCCTTCCTAGTAACAGGGAAACCTAATTTTACTTGATAAGAAACATGAAATTTACCATGTTAGCCCCTTTTTTTTGTTTCAGAGGCAGAGTCTCTCTCTGCCCAGGTTGGAGTGGAGTGGTGCGATCACGGCTCACTGCACCCTCAATCTCCCATCTCAGCCTTCCAAGTAGCTGGGACCGCAGGTGCATGCCACCACACTTGGCTCGTTTTTTTTATTATTATGTTTTGTAGAGACAGAGTTCTCTGTTGCCCAGGCTGGTCTTAAACTCCTGGCCTCAAGTGATTCTCCCACTGACAGTGCTCAGCCCCCATGTTAACCCTTTTTTTATTATTTTTTATTTTATTTTATTTTATTTTGAGATGGAGTTTCGTTCTTGTTGCCCAGGCTGGAGTGCAATGGCCCTGTCTCGGTTCACCGCAACCGCCACCTCCCAGGTTCAAGCAATTCTCCTGCCTCAGCCTCCCAAGTAGCTGGGATTACAGGCACCTGCCACCATGCCCAGCTAATTTTTTTGTGTGTATTTTTAGCAGAGACCAGGTTTCACCATGTTGGCCAGGCCAGTCTCCAACTCCTAACCTCAGGTGATCTGCCTACCTTGGCCTCCCAAAGTGATGAGATTACAGGCATGAGCCACCGCATCCAGCCCCATGTTAATCCTTTTTGAAGTGTTCAGTTAGTGTCAGGCATATTCACATTATTGTGAAATACATTTCCAGAAATTTTTTATCTTGCAAATCTGATTTCTGTCCCTAAATTTGACTAATCTAAGTATCTCATATAAGTGGATTTTATAGTATTTGTCCATTAGTGTCTGGCTTCTTTTGCTTAGCAAAATATCCTCAAGGTTCATCCAAGTAGCATGTGTCAGGATTTCCGTCCTTCATTAAAGCTGAATAATATTCCATTTTATGTATACAGTACATTTTGTTTATCCATTCATCTGTTGATGGGCATGTGAGTTGTTTCCACCTTTGGCTGTTGTAAATAAAGCTATGCAAATATATGTTCAATATTCTGTTTTGAATTCTTTTGGGTCTATACCCAAAAGTTGGATTACTGGATCATATGGTAGTTCTATTTCTCAGAGAGCCATTTTTGAGTGGTTTTGATGTCTGAGTCCAAGAGTTCGGTTTGGAGCATGTGAATCCAAGGAGAAATGACATCTAGGCAGATGGATATATTGGTCTGAAACTCATCAGAGAAGTGACAAGACTGGAAATGTAAGACTCCTCCACTCAGCCTCCCCCACCCAGGCCCATGCCACACATGGAAAACCCAGTAACTCCAGAACCCTGCTCTCCAGCCACACTGTGCCATCCGTGCAGCTGGCTTGTTTAGCTGTTTCCTGTGACTTTTCCTCAACATCACCAGGACGCCCTGTCGTTGTTCTGTCCTCTCTACCCCAGTCTATCTGCCCTCTCCTCTCTTCCCTTCCCTCCTCATCGGCTTTGGTTTCATTTCTCTGCATTCCAGTTTTTTGCTTTTTTTTTTTTTTTTGGCCAGTTTTTGCCATTGCCTTTAACATCCTTGCTGCGCTGTTCTTGTCACACTTATCTGGCAGAGCCTCCACCCTGGATGAACTCAGCCACCTGCTTTCCCAGTACCTACTACTGGAGGGCCACACAACAGGACAGAGGGCACTGCTGGAAATTCAAATGGGTCTTCAGCCCTGCCTAGCTATCCCCGTCATTATCTCTCCTGTTCTCTGCAAGGACATTTTCAGGCCTTCTCCACACTCTTCAGACTGTCTCGCCCCTATTTCCATGAACATCGAGGCCTTCAGATGGAAACTGGGTTTCATACCAGTTGCGCAGCCCACCATGGCTGCCCCTCTAGAAAACGGTCCATCTTACCCAAGGCCAAACCCTGTTTATTTATTTATTTATTATTTATTTATTTCCTTTTGAGATGGAGTTTTGCTCTTGTTCCTCTTGTTGCCCAGGCTGGAGTGCAATGGTACGATCTTGGCTCACTGCAACCTCCACATCCCGGGTTCAAGTGATTCTCCTGCCTCAGCCTCCCGAGTAGCTGGGATTCCAGGCATGCACCACCACGCCCGGCTAATTTTGTATTTTCAGTAGAGACAGGGTTTCTCCATGTTGGTCAGGTTGGTCTCGAACTCCCGACCTCAAGTGATCCACCCGCCTCAGCTTCCCAAAGTGCTGAGATTACAGGCGTGAGCCACCGCGCCTAGCCCAAACCCTCTTTATTTTTCTATTTTCGTAAATACCACAGTGACTTACCAGCACTTCTTTGAATTCCATCTTTCAGCCGGGTGCAGTGGCTCACACCTATAATCCTAGCACTTTGGGAAGCCGAGGCAGGTGGATCACCTGAGGTCAAGAGTTCGAGACCAGCCTGGCCAACATGGTGAAACCCTGTCTCTACTAAAAACACAAAAATATTAGCTGGGAGTGGTGGCAAGTGCCTGTAATCCCAGCTGCTCAGGAGGCTGAGGCAGGAGAATCGCTTGAACCCAGGAGGTGGAGGTTGCAGTGAGCCAGGATCGTGCCATTGCACTCCAGCCTGGCCAACAAGAGGAACAAGAGCAAAACTCCATCTCAAAATTAAATTAAAAATAAATAAATAAATAAATACAGGGTTTGGCCTGTTTATATAAACAGGAGGCAGAAGCTGCAATGAGCAGAGATCACACCACTGCGCTCCAACCTGGGCAACAGAGCAAGACTCTGTCTCAAAAAAAAAAAAAGTAAAAAATTTTAAAAAATGAATTCCATCTTTCACCTTCTCAAAAAAGCCTACAGTATTGACCATCCCCTGTTTCTCTCATATAAGCAACCTCTCCTCAAATCCTGTTCCTAGAAGCAGCCTTTATATTCGCTCATTTCTCCCATCATAAAAACAAAACAGAAACAGAACTGAAAACACAGAGGACTTCCCTAAAACACACGTCCCTGTCTGGCTATCACTGCCTTCCTCTACTTCACGGTGAACAGGAGTCAGTCTTGACCCATCCCCACTCCTACCCTTCATGCCCAAGCAGGGACAGGCCATCAGCTTAGGTAGAAATTTAGAGAAAGAGACTTCTAAGAAAACCCAAAGCTACTCCACAGAAGTGCATATTTCGAACATGACACCACAGGAACGTTTGCCAAAGAGAGAGCAGCCATCCAGTGTGTGTGTGTGTGTGTGTGTGCGCGCGCCTGTGTGTGCCTGTGTGTGCATGCATCACACTTAGAAAAGACCATGGTCTTTTTGTGACACCGGGCATCTCGTCCTTCTCGGAGAATTCGGTGCGGTTGACTCCGGCAGATGTTTTTGTCCTAAATTGTTGTGCAGTTCGCCTTGGGTCTGCAGGCAGCACTGAGGTCTGCCCGCAGGATAGGGGCTGAAGTGTGTCCCCCCAGAATTTAGATGTTGAGGTACTAACCTTTAGTACTTCAAAATGCATCTGTATTTGGAGACAAGGCCTTTAAATAGACCGTTCAGGTAAAACGATGGACCTTAATCCAGTATGACTGTTGTCTTTATAAGAGAAGATGACGACCTAGACACACAGCCTGAGGGGCCACCCATGTGAAGACACAGCAAGAAGGCGCCACCTACAGGCCAAGAAGAGCTGCCTCAGAGGAAGCAACGCGGTTGGCACCTTGATCTAGGACTTCCAAGCCTCCAAAACGGTGAGAAAATAATATTTTCACCCCCAGTCTGTGGTATTTTGTTGTGGCAGCCCAAGCAGATTAATACACTGGCCATGGGCAAGAGGCCCTGACCACAGTGATCTTGACAGGGGGTGTGGGCGCAGGAGATGCTGGGGCGTCTTGAAGCCACTGCTGGCCCCACAGAATCTAGAGGGTCCAGAATAAAGTCTTTATGCTTCCATGAGCTATCTCTTTCTGTTGCAAATTTTCTTCTACATTAAAACAGTTCGATTATTTGCCCCATGCCCATATAGGATTCCCTATTCTTCATAAATTAAAAAAACAAAAAAACAAAAAACCCTTTTCATTGATAAACATCAAAACTCTGCAAATAGTCTTTTGTAAATGGACAACAGACATTTCTACTATGAGGTTCCGTGTGTTACCAGAACTCACATTTTAAAGTGCCTAGTATCACTATGGAAATCACCAAAAGGACTGGCCAGAATTTGAAATAAATGAGAATTTTCTTTCTATCATATCCCTACCTGGCCTGATCATTGCTTCCGGTCTCAGAACATTCTTTCTGTGGATTTCCTTTGCTACTGAGTCAGATACTTTCTTCCTCATTTCTGTTGTTTGTGTAATAGATGTTTCTGCTGTGTCTTTGAAACTGCCTTTGCAAAAATTATAACTGAGGAAATTATAACAGTGAAAGAGATCAGACCTAACCGACTCCATCTTGCTTCTAACCTTTCAGCTGTCCTTGTTCATTCCTGGGCATTTGGGAAGGAATTCAGTTCATAGTTTGGCTCTGAAACAAAATTAATAATAGCGCTTTCCCAAAAAGACTCCCTTCTTGCCTGAGGGCCAGTCTGCCTTTGCAGGACTAACAAGTTAGCTACAAGATTAGAAATTATGGTTTAGGGATCATGCAGCCTCTAGCTCCAAGAGTCTGAACCTCCCCAAATTGCTTCTGGGGATAACATCACTATTGTAACACCTCAGATCAGTGCATGAGATATTTTGTAGACCCTACACTGGATGGATCAGCTGACACCATCCAGACCGGTAATCTGGCCCAATCAGTTCTGCCATCCCATCTAGGAGTAGAAAACAGCGTGAGCCACCATTTCTGGCCAGATCTCATTCTTTTTATGGCCGAATAGCACTCCATTGTGTATATGCACCGTATTTTTTTGAGACAGAGTCTAGCTCTGTCGCCCAGCTAATTTTTGTATTTTTAGTAGAGACAGGGTTCCACCATGTTGGCCAGGATAGTCTCAATCTCATGGTCTCAAGTGATCTGCCCACCTCGGCCTCCCAAAGTGCTTGGATTATAGGCGTGAGCCACCGCGCCTGGCCTATGCACCACATTTTCTCTATCCATTCATCTGCTGATGGACACTTAGGTTGTTTCCAAATTTTGGCTGTTGTCAACAGTGCTACAACAAACATAGGAGTGCAGATACCTCTTCAATATACTGATTTCCTTTCTTTTGGGTACTTTGGGGTATATACCTGGTAGTGGGATTGCTGCATCATATGGTAGCTCTTTTTTCAATTTTTCCTGGTTTTTTTTGTTTTTTTTTTTTTTTTTTTTTTTTGAGACGGAGTCTCGCTCTGTCGCCCAGGCTGGAGTGCAGTGACCGGATCTCAGCTCACTGCAAGCTCCGCCTCCCGGGTTTACGCCATTCTCCTGCCTCAGCCTCCCGAGTAGCTGGGACTACAGGCGCCCACCACCTCGCCCGGCTAGTTTTTTGTATTTTTTAGTAGAGACGGGGTTTCACCGTGTTAGCCAGGATGGTCTCGATCTCCTGACCTCGTGATCTGCCCGTCTCGGCCTCCCAAAGTGCTGGGATTACAGGCTTGAGCCACCGCGTCCGTTTTTAACTTAAAAAAAAATAGAGAGAGATGGAGAGGGGTCTCACTATGTTGTCCAGGCTGGTCTCGAACTCCTGGGCTCAAGCAGTCTTCCTACCTCAGTCTCCCAAAGTGCTGGGATTACAGGTATAGCCCTCTTTTTTTAATTTTTTTGAGGAATCTTCAAACTGTTCTCCATAATGGTTGTACTAATTTGCATTCATACCAACAGCATACAAGCGTTCCCTTTTCCGCCGGGCGCGGCGGCTCACGCCTGTAATCCCAGCACTTTGGGAGGCCGACGCAGGTGGCTCACCTGAGGTCAGGAGATCAAGACCAGCCAGACCAACGTGGAGAAACCCCATCTCTACTAAAAATACAATATTAGCTGGGCATGGTGGCACATGCCTGTAATCCCAGCTGCTCAAGAGGCTGAGGCAGGAGAATCCCTTGAACCCAAGAGATGGAGGTTGCGGTGAGCCCAGATCCCGCCATTGCACTCCAGCCTGGGCTACAAAAGCGAAACTCCATCTCAAAAAAAAAAAGGTTCCCTTTTCTCCATCTCCTTGCCAGCCTGTCTTTTGGGTATAAGTCATTTTAACTGAGGTGAGATGATATCTCATTGTCATTTTGATTTACATCTCTCTAATGATCAGTGATGTTTAGCATGTTTTCATATGCCTGTTTGCTATTTGTATGTCTTCTTTTGAGAAATGTCTGTTCAAATCTTTTGCCCATTTTTAAAATCAGATTACTGGATTTTTTTCCTGTTGAAGTTGTTTGAGCTTCTTACATGTTCTGGTTATTAATCCCTTGGCTGCCCTGCCCACCGCTGGGGTTACTGAATCAGCACTGAGTTCATTAGTTTGTTTTTCTTCTCCTTTCTTAGTTTACTATGAACCAGTGTTTCCGGAGCCACCAAAAGCTCAATATATCTCCGGGTATTTAAGATAAGCACTTGACATGCTTGTTTTCCTTTTATAGCAGCTTAAAATGTGCGTCTGACACTTTCTAAAACCTAAAACAACACATAGGCTTTTCTGTTTATTTTTATTCTCATTTTTATTTTAAGTTCTGCTTTTCTGTTTTGCTGAGTTTTGTTTGCTTGAATTTTTGTTTTAGAGTCTTTGTTAGACTCTATGACAGATGTCTGAAGGCATATGTAGTAAAATTTGTATAGTGGTTCTCACTGCTTGGCATTTTTTCAGGTGACTTTTACTTTGTCTTTAACAAAGTCTTTGTCTTTGTCTTTAAACTTTCTAAAGTCCTTTTTGTTTAAAAATGAGGATGAATAATATTTACGAAGAGGAGCTATTTCTAAAGTATGTATTTGCTGGCAAATCTTGACTATGTATCACTGGTTTGGAACCTGCTTTTTCATTTCAGAAGTATTTTATCTTCCTTCCTTCCTTCCTTCCTTCCTCCCTCCCTCCCTTTTCTTTCTTTTCTTTCTTTTTTTTTTTTTTTTTTTTTTTTTTTTGAGACGGAGTCTCGCTCTGCCGCCCAGGCTGGAGTGCAGTGGCCGGATCTCAGCTCACTGCAAGCTCCGCCTCCCGGGTTCACGCCATTCTCCTGCCTCAGCCTCCCGAGTAGCTGGGACTACAGGCGCCCGCCACCTCGCCCGGCTAGTTTTCTGTATTTTTTAGTAGAGACGGGGTTTCACCGTGTCGGCCAGGATGGTCTCGATCTCCTGACCTCGTGATCCACCCATCTCGGCCTCCCAAAGTGCTGGGATTACAGGCTTGAGCCACCGTGCCCGGCCCTTTTCTTTCTTTCTTTCTCTTTTTTTCCTTTCTTCTTTCTTTTTCTCTTTCTTTTTCTTTCTTCTTTCTTTTCCTTCCTTCCTTCCTTCCTTCCTTCCTTCCTTCCTTCCTTCCTTCCTTCCTTCCTTCCTTCCTTCCTTCCTTCCTTTCTTTCTCTCTCTCTCTTTCTTTCTTCTTCTTCTTTTTTTTTTTTTGACGGAATTTCACTCTGTGGCCCAGGCTGGAGTGCAGTGGCATGATCTCGGCTCACTGCAACCTCCGGTCCCTGGGTTCAAGTGATTCTCCTGCCTCAGCCTCCCGAGTAGCTGGGATTACAGGTGCCTGCCACCACGCCCGGCTAATTTTTGTATTTTTAGTAGAGACGGGGTTTCACCATGTTGGCCAGGCTGGGCTTGAACTTTTGACCTCAGGCGATCCACACACCTTGGCCTCCCAAAGTGCTGGGATTACAGGCGTGAGCCACGATGTCAGACCTGAATGCATGGTTCTCTCTATATTTGCATGTACATATGTATATAACAAGTGTCAGGAGTAATGTATATGGTGATTGCCTTGTACTGTGGGTAATTTCTGCTTTTTTTCCCCTACTGTTGCCAGAAGATTCCAGAGGGTCTCCAGATGCTGGTGAGACCCCCGCCCCAGTTGGTTTCCAGGTTCTTGACACCTTTTCGAGAAAGAATTCAGGGTCAAGTCAGAATGCAGGGAAAGGCAAAAAGCTTTTATTGCAAAGTGGCAGTATGCACTGAAGAGAGAAGTGCAGGCATGCTTGTTAGAATAAGTGTCACACAGGGAGTTTGGGTTTCTAATTGTATGGGTGTTTCTTTCATTAGGGAGTGAAATAATCATTAGGTATTCTGGAAGAGGGGGTATTTCAGGGACCCCCCTCTGTCCTGTACCCCCAGGTACCACCCCCTTTCTCCCTGATTTGGGTTGCCCTGAAGAGTCATGGACATGTCACCCTGTCTGTGTTGCCCAGGCTGGGGTGCAGTGGTGTGATCTCGGCTCACTGCAACGTCTGTCTCCTGGGTTCAAATGATCCTCCCGAGTAGCTGGACTACAAGCGTATGCCACCCTGCCCAGCTATTTTTGTGTGTGTATTTTTGGTAGAGAAGGGGTTTCACCATATTGCACAGGCTGGTCTCAAACTCCTGACCTCAGGTGATCTGCCCTCCTCAGCCTCCCCCAGTGCTGGGATTACAGTCGTGAGCCACCAAACCCAGCCTTCTCCTCCTTATTTTGGGTTTTCTGTTATCCCCCCGTTTCTTTGCCTAGCTCTGTTTTAGCTCTTGTTTGGATTCTTCCATCCTCCTGCGAGCACCCAGTGATCTTCCTATCTCATTTCTCCTTTGGAGATTTCCATCCCTTATTCTTAAGGGTTGATGAGGGAGGAGGTCAGTCTTCTGTGTTTTCTTGCTGATTTCAGGGTGCTGGCCCTGCCTACCAAAAGATTGGAAATCTCTGGCTGCCTGGTCTAAGGGTCCCCAGGGTGCATTAGCAGGAGAGTCCCAAGCTGAGACAGGAATTGGCTGGAATCCTTGCATCACCATCATCTTTACATGGAGCTGCTATAACCTAGAAGATATAAACTTTATAAGGAAGTTGAATATGTGTGGGCCAAATATTTTTATTATTGTTATTGTATTTATTTTTTGAGACAGAGTCTTGCTGTGTCACCAGGCTGGAGTTCAGGGGCGTGATGTCGGCTCACCGCAACCTCCGCCTCTCAGGCTCAAGCAATTCTCCTGCCTCAGCCTCCTGAGTACCTGGGACTACAGGCGTGCACCACCACCCCCAGTCAATTTTTGTATTTTTAGCGGAGACAGGGTTTCACCATGTTGGCCAGGATGGTCTCAATCTCTTGACCTCATGATCTGCCCGCCTTGGCCTCCCAAAGTGCTGGGATTACAGGCATGAGCCACCGCGCCCGGCCCAATGGGTCAAATACTAACAATAAGATCCCCATTAATGGGCCTAAAAGTGGTAAAACCAGGTAACAGAAAGAGCAGCCTTAACGCATTCCCTACGGAATCAGCCAAAAGGTGTTCCTTTCCAAAGGTATGAAGCCCTTTCGCTTGGTCAGTTGTGCGAGGGAGGGTGTGGTGAGGCGTGGCTGACTCCCAGCTTCCTGTCACGGCCTGAACCAGGTTTTCAGGCTGTTGCGGCTGCTGCTGTTGTTTCGATTCCCTTTGGCCAAGAGGGAGATCCATTCTGATGGGGGCTTCTATTTGTTTTTGTTTTTTTTCTCTTTTTTTCGTCAACGTATCCCAGAGGCAGTGTTGATGGCCAAGCTTTCATTCTGGCCCATATTGAGGCCAGGGTGGCGTGCTACAGGCCCTGCATCTGTCATGTCCCCTGGTGGGGCACCTATGGCCAAGAGACTGAGTCAAAAAAACATTGCCAGTTAAACGTTCTAGACCAGATAGGAATGGAGGTGGGCAGGGACTCAAGCTTCAGCCTGTTTTCCCTTTGCTCCCCCTTTCCCTTTTGTGTGCACTTTTAGGTCTGAAGGTTTGTTCTTTCCTGCTGCCTTTTTTTTTTTTTCTTTTTTGGCTTCGTTTCTACTTTTGCAGGAGCAGGGTTAGCGGACAACTGTGCCAATCTCCTCCTGGGCTTTTCCTTCACGGCCCCCCTGGCTGAGCTGACCTTTGTCTTGGGCATGTTGGTGGTGGGGAGGGGGCCTGCCGGGTGCCTATGGGCAGTGGCGAAACCAGAGCCTTCTGGAAGCTGGGCTCACCAGCTGCTGCTCCTCCTCCCACCACCCAAGCTGCCGAGACCTGTGGCGCAGACATTTTTTCCCTCAAGTTTATAGAGCTATCTGTAGTAGCTCACTCATGTATTCTGTAAAGAATACCCCACATTCCCCACTCCTCCATCTGCCACTTTCTTATCTACCGAATTTGATCTTAACTCCTCAAAAAGCTAGCCAAGTCTGGGAGAAAGCTGGAAAGCTTAGGACGGTAAAAGGAACGCTGTTCCAAATGCAACCTTATATTGTTTTTATACTGGAAACAAATTGGAAAACAATAAAAACAAGAGGCTTTCATATTAGTAAACTGATGTCTCCAAGTATAAAACACACTTTGGTAACTTATTTTTATGTAATCCTGACAAAAATAGAAAAATATTGTCTTCCAAAACCTAAGGGTCAAGGTTTGAAAATATAATCAGATGAGCTTTTCTCTGTCCCTATAGTTCTTGCAATTTCAAAAGGTGCAGAAAACAATCTCTTCTGATGCCCAGAGCCCCAGTGAGCAGTAAGAAAGGTACTCCTAACACATCTTAGGGCCTATTGTCTTCATCTTCCTTAGAGTCTCCCATGCTCAGCATTTCCCCATCAGCTGCCTCACTTCATCTTGCTTTTTGTTCAAAGGTTTTTTAAAAAAGAAAATACCATACGCTGAGGGGAAAAGTTGCAGGGATGCATGCCACACTATAAACAATGGTCTCTGGAATATGAAGGACTTTTACTTTTTTTTTTGAGACAGAGTCTCGCTCTGTTGCCCAGGCTGGAGTGCAGCGGCACCATCTCAGCTCCCTGCAACCTCTGCCTCCTGGGCTCAAGTGATTCTCCTGCCTCAGCCTCCTAAGTAGCTGGGATTACAGGCATGTGCCATCACGCCCAGCTAATTTTTGTATTTTTAGTAGAGACACGGATTCACCATGTTGGCCGGCTGGTCTCAAACTCCTGACCTCAGGTGAGCTGCCCACCTCAGCCTCCCAAAGTGCTGGGATTACAGGCCTGAGCCACTGCACCTGGCCGAGGGACTTTCACTTGAACATTTCTAAATTCCTACAATATTTACATTCAAATAAATGACTTACTTTTGTAAGCAAGAAAAACTAATTTTTATGAAAAGGAAATTGGTAATTATCGTATTGAAATAAAAGTTATCTAGTCATCCTTATTTTGATAACTTAATGTGAGATAAAATATCCCTATTTCCGTATTTTATATATTTTCATTTTATTAATTTATTTATTTTGAGACCAAGTCTTTATCTGTCACCCAGGCTGGAGTGTAGTCGTGTGATCATAGCTCACTGCAGGCTGGATCTCCTGAGCTCAAAGAATCCTCCTGCCTCAGCTTCCCCAGTAGCTGGGACCAGAGATGCGTGCCACCCACCTAATGTTCTGTAGAGATGAGGTCTGCTCTGCTGCTCAGGCAGATCTCAAACTCCTAGGTTCAAGTGATCATCCTGCCTCAGCATCCCAAAGTATTGGGATTACAGGTGTGAGCCACCACACCCAGCCTGTATTTGATTTTTTATTTACTTAGCAAACCAGTATTTTTCACTTTCTTTTTCTACTATGGGAAAAAATCTACTCTGTAATCTACAAGGGGGGTGGGGGTGAAAACCTATTTGTAATGTGAAGTAGGCCATTTGAGATTGAAATCTAACAATGAGAGGTTGAGGGGGAATAATCTACTTAAAACAGTATCACTTAACTTTATACAGAAATGGCAACTTGGTACCAGGACATAAGTTAATATAAGGAACAGGAAGATACCACACAAAGAACCAATTTTAAAATGATCTCTTTTTAATTTCTTAAAAAGCACATTCACAGCACACTCCAAGAATGCCACACAGCAGTGGTTTGCTGCTCTTTGTCAGAATATGTCAGAAAACAAAACAAAAAAAGTTTTAAATGTTTTAAAAATTAGTTCTCTGAAATTTCTGTAAAGCCAGTATCACCAGTCATCTAAATCTTTATTTTGGAACAGTAAATCTTTCAAAAATGTAATTAGCATCTACCCAAAATCACACTTCTCTGAAATGCAATTAAAAGCTATCCAACAAAAACAAAAATAAATATTTTTCTAGAAAGAACATATTTGGCATTTTTAAATAATGTTAAAAACAGCTTTCTGAAATGTAAATGATGTCTAGATTTTTACTTTCTATTACCAGACAGAAGGTTTGGATCTTTAGTGGTTCCAATCTGACTTCAGTAATAGGAGGAATGATTACGTTGAAGTTAATGAACTTCAAACCTAACAAAGCCAATATACTTTTCTAGCACAGTGATTGCTTTTTCAAAGTGGTGTCCAGCACGTACTAAAAACTACTAAGAGTAAGGCCAGAGAGCTCAAATTAGTTGATTAATTTGGTATCTAAATTGGGTTTGGTTTTTTTTTTTCCTGGAGACAGAGTCTCACTCTGTCGCCCAGGCTGGAGTGCAGTGGCATGATCTCAGCTCACTGCAATCTCCACCTCCCAGGTTCAAGCGATTTTCCTGTTTGAATTGCTTGAACCACGCCTGGCCCCCAAATTGTTTTATATATACCTTTCATCCTTTGATTTATTATTTCTAATTTGTGATATTTCTCTGAAAATCAATCAAGTACACAGTTTTAGTGAAATGTAAATGGAATTTTGCTTCATTAACTAAATTAAAATATGTCAAACATGGTTCAATCTTATATTCTGTCCTCTCAGATAATTTACATTTTATTGATAAATGTAGATTAGCCACACTATGAGTTATATCCTAACCATTTTACCTAAATGTAGAAAAGCTGAAAGTTGACTGGATAGTTAAAAAGCTGTTATATATTTATCTCTTTCAGAAACCTATGATGCCTTTTCTTAGACATAAGTATGGAAAAAGAATTCTGTTCATTTTCATGATATATCAACAAAAATTACATGGCTTATGTCTATTTCTGTCAGCCATTCTGAAACCAAATTTCCATTTGTTCTACCCATTAAAGAGCACACATTTTCCTTTAGAATCACGGCCACAGTCTGGAAACATAATTGAGAAAGGCTAACTCTGGGCCAGTAGGATATTCAAGGAAAGATGCAACACAAAACAGGGAGGTGAATAAAGCAAATACGTTGTAATGAAACCCTCCCTTGTAAACACATCTGTCCTTTCCTCCCATATTTGGAAATGTTGCCTAAGTTTTAAAAATTATCATCAAGACATTTTACACCACAAGTCATGTAAAATTAGGTCTACTTCAGCCAGATAACCTATAGCTGTTAAAGAATTATATTATCCTGTTCATAAGATGAGAGGTAGTGACATTTTATTCTCTCAATGCTGAGCTAAAGATTCCACACATCTGGCACATGGGTTACAAGGGGGGAAGCAGAGAAGCACCATTGCCCACTCCCCGTGTTCTGGTATTTCGAGTCGCCCACAACTTCATTTGCTATTGGCAGCTGACACTCACTGCTGTGTTAACACTGAAGCAGTGGGTATCAGTGCTATTCATCATATAGCACTGGTGGGTCTCCATCATCTTTCAAAAAAGAAGCAGCTTTCCTTCCATTCTTCTGAACGTGATCTTCATTCATTTTCTCCAAAGCTTCTATCTACAAAAATAATACATTGAATCCATTTGTCAAAATCCTACTTTTCACAGAAACCATATTTTAGATTATGCTAGTAATTTTTTTCTTTTTTTGAAATGGAGTCTCACTCTGTTGCCCAGGCTGGAGTGCAATGGTGCAATCTCGGCTCACTGCAACCTCCACCTCCTGGGTTCAAGCAATTCTCCTGCCTTAGCCTCCCTAGTAGCTGGGACACATGTGCCACCACACCCAGCTAATTTTTGTATTTTTAGTAAAGATGGGGTTTCACTATGTTGTCCAGGCTTGTCTTGAACTCCTGACCTCAGGTGTTCCACCCGCCTTGGCCTCTCAGAGTGCTAGGATTACAGGCGTGAGCCACCGTGACCAGCCAATTTTTTTATTTTTTAATGGAGTTTATGTTGCTCAGGCTGGTCTCAAACTCCTGGGCTCAAGAGATCCTCCCTCCTTGGCCTCCCAAAGTGCTGGGATTACAGGAATAACAGGAGTGAGCCGCCATGCCTGGCTGAGCCAGTAACTTTTACTCTCTTACAAACTAGGTTATTCCTAATGATTCTGCCTTTGAGTTGAAATTACTATGTGTGTGTGTGTGCGCGCGCGCCCGCGTGCATGTGTCCAAGTGTACACAGATAGTCATACATACATGTATTTTTTTTTAACTTGATTACAAGGGTCAATATTTACTAACTTTATCCAGCTAGCAATTGGAATCATCTATGTTTTGAAATGTATTCTATAAAACATTCCAGAAACACAAAAAAGAGAATTCTATCATTCATCAAACAACAGTATCATTTACTTACTGAGCAACTGTATTGTGCTGGAAGCTGAATTTACTCTTTCTGTTATTTCTCTCTAGCCTTAGGCTAGGCACAGCTTACCCAAACTCAAGTCATCCTGGGGAGTTCTGGAACACTCAGTAATCACTCTCTGCTTTGGTATAATGTTGGGAATAATTAACTGTTATTTCACCTTTTAGATTTTGTTCAATTTTAAGAGATTTTCTCTGGAGGAAGCTTTTTCATGGTTCTCTAGATCTGATATTATAATAACGGGGTATTTCCAAAGATGGGCACTTCTAACTTTCTATGTTTAGTAAAGGGCAGGGACCACATGTTACTGCTTTTTGTATCACTCAGAGTGTTCATCAACTTCAATTCATTAAATAGGGGAAATAGGAGTCTACTGAAAATGTGCAGCTTGCCCATCTTAACCAAATGGTGCCCTCTGTGAAGAAATGTTTTGCTGTGTGTGTATTCTGAATTTCAATCATAGAAAAAAACAGGCTGAGCACAGTGGCTCATGCTTGTAATCTCAGCACTTTGGGAGGCCAAGGAGGGCAGATCACTTGAGGCCAGGAGTTCAAGACCAGCCTGGCCAACATGGCGAAACCCCGTCTCTACCAAAAATACAAAAATTAGCCAACCATGGTGGCACACACCTGTAATCCCAGCTACTTGGGAGGCTGAGGCAGGAGAATCGCTTGAACCCAAGAGGCAGCAGTTGCAGTGAGCTGAGATCAAGCCATTGCATTCCAGCCTGAGTGACAAACCAAGACTCCATATCAAAAAAAAAAAAGAAATGAAAAATAAAAAACCAAAAACATCTAAAGAAAAGAAAAGGCCGGGCGCGGTGGCTCAAGCCTGTAATCCCAGCACTTTGGGAGGCCGAGACGGGCGGATCACAAGGTCAGGAGATCGAGACCATCCTGGCTAACAGGGTGAAACCCCGTCTCTATTAAGAAATACAAAAAACTAGCCAGGCGAGGTGGCGGGCGCTGGGACTCCAGCTACTTGGGAGGCTGAGGCCGGAGAATGGCGTGAACCCGGGAGGCGGAGCTTGCAGTGAGCTGGGATCCGGCCACTGCACTCCAGCCTGGGCGACAGAGCGAGACTCCGTTTCAAAAAAAAAAAAAAAAAGAAAAGAAAAATCTCAAATTAATTTTGTTTTTGGGGGAAAGGGAGGATAAAACTAGCTCTGGGTTTTAGTTATCTCCTCTATGCAGTTCTGTATGAGCAGTAAGGTGAAAAACAGCTTTTTATCACATACCTCAGCTAAAAAATCAGCTTCATTATCTGCTGAGATGTTTAAACCTGAAACAGCATTGAAGAGTTCTCGCTCACTAAGGGCTTCCTTGACTCCTCCTTTCTGGAAAAACTAGAAAGGAAATACAAGAAAGTCAGTAAGAAGTATTAGCAAGGTTCTCAATAAACTAAGAACAGGGAGCTGCACATTTATAAAAAGACACCACTACATTCCTTCCCTCATTTCTCAACCATCGATCTTCCTACTTCCAAGCTGGACTATGCTCAGGATCTAGTTGCTTTTCATCCTCTCACACATCCATTCTGCCTTCTGGATTTAGCTCATCCCACTGCACCTCCTATAGCTATAAAAATGAGTGCTATATATAAAACCACTTGGCATTGCTTTGAATATGTAAAGGAAATACTTTCACTAAACCCCAGAAATTAAAATTTTCAAGCAGACTCAGAGGTTATGTCCAATATGAAGTTACTCTATCCTTTAGAAAGATCATTCCTATCTGAATCTACTGCCAACAATTCATTTCCCTTAGAAATGCCAAATAAGTATGACCCAACCCTGTGCTTACTGAATTTTACCTTATGTATATATATGTTTTGTTTTTTTAAGAGACAGGGCCTAGCACTGTCACCCAGGCTGGAGTGTAGTGGCACAATCGCAGCTCACTCTAATCTTGAACTTCTGGACTCAAACAATCCTCTTGCCTCAGCCTCCCTAGTAAAACAGCCTCCCAGTTAAAGCAGCTAGGACTACAGACATGTTCCACCACACCCAGCTACTTCTTAAATTTTTTTGGAGAGATAGGAGTCTCACTATATTGCCCGGGCTGGTCTCAAACTCCTGGGCTCAAGCAATCCTCCCTCCCTGGCTTCCCAAAGTTTTGAGATTATAGGCATGAACCACCATGCCCAGTCACCTAATCTTTTTTCCCTGCTTCACAGTGACAGTGATCAGACACTGTCCCACAATGGAGACTGTCTCTCTTTTAATGGTAATAATGGCAGCAAGCATGCAGGCACACCATATGCCAGCTTCTGTTTAAGCACTATGCACACATTAAATGTCTACTCAACTGCTTATAGAAGCCAAAACACTCATTCCCTTGAACATTTTTTTTTTTTTTTGAGATGGAGCCTCGCTCTGTTGCCCAGGCTGGGTGGAGTACAGTGGCACGTTCTTGGCTCACTGCAACCTCTGCCTCCCAGGTTCAAGTGAGTCTCCTGCCTCAGCCTCCTGAGTAGCTGGGATTACAGGCACCTGCCACCACACCCGGCTAATTTTGTATTTTTAGTAGAGATGGGGTTTCACCATGTTGGCCAGGCTGGTCTTGAACCTCTGACATCAAGTGATCCACCCACCTCGGTCTCCCAAAGTGCTGGGATTACAGGCGTGAGCCACCGCACCTGGCACCCCTTGAACATTTTACCCAACTATGAAACATGGAATCAAATTCTTGCAAAATGAAATATGACAAATTGATCTTTATATCCTTGTCCTGAAAGCAGCCAGTATCCCTTCCTTCAATTTCTAAGAATATGGTCCTCTTACTTAGGAGTGAGAAAAATACCTACAGCTGTTACATCCAACAAAAAAGGTATATTGGTTTACACGTCTACCTGCGAGACATTCCTGCAGTCCCGGAACAAGAACTCCAGGCCATGAGGATGGGTAGGTTCTACTGACTGACTGACATCGATCAACCAGACCTATTTCAATACAGAACACAGACTGATGTATTTACATTTGAAATTTTACTTAAAGTAATTAAATCTGAATGTCAACAAAAGGTTCTCCTCACCTTTCCAGCATGCCACAGCATGTTATACTCACTGAGGTCAGCATGGACAAGCCTACATTCATGATATAACTGCCGCATCAACTGTGAAGAGGGAAGGCACACGTTAGGAAATGAATAAATTAAGTGGGATTATATAGTATATTATTGATGATGACACCCCCCCCAAGTCTTTTTTTTTTTTTTTTTTGAGATGGAGTCTCGCTCTGTTGCCCAGGTTGGAATGCAGTGGTGCGATCTCAGCTCACTCCGGTCCTGGGTTCACGTCATTCTCCTGCCTCAGCCTCCTGAGTAGCTGGGACTATAGGCACCCGCCACCTCGCCCGGCTAATTTATTGTATTTTCTTAGTAGAGACGGGGTTTCACTGTGTTAGCCAGGATGGTCTCAATCTCCTGACCTCGTGGTCCACTCGCCTCGGACTCCCAAAGTGCTGGGATTACAGGCGTGAGCCACCGCGCCCGGCCCCCCTAAAGTCTTATAGTAGAAATCAACATTAATGTATTTGTTTGCCAGCCTTAATAGAATTAAATAGGAAAGTTTCATCACTATTTAATCTCTTCCCTAGGCACCCCACCTCCCAAAGACGCCAGAAAAACATACTTGATTTTCCTTTCAATGTTTTCCTTTGGAAGCAGAGAAAGGTGGATCACCTTTCTAGCTGTATCTTTAAAAATTAATTTGGACTAACATTTCCATATTTAGATCAATGGCTGCACTACATGACAGCTTCATGCAGAGATTGCATCAAGTAGCACATTAAGTTTCTCCAGTGTTCAATTAAAACTACAGAGGGATAATGGCAGTATTAGGAGCATTTTCTCAACCTAGAAAGGCCCTCAGATTGAATTCAGTTGCTATTTCAAAGCACGTAGTTTCCTTGAAATTCCCGACATGTGCCTTCCAACTTAACACCTGCACTCCCTACTATTTTCAGTTTTCATCATCACTCTCTTATGATGAGACCAAACCTGCTTCCTTTCCTTCACTGTTAAAGTTGTAACGTTCAATGGCTGGGTGTGGTGGCTCACACCAGTAATCCCAGCACTTTGGGATGCTGAGGCAAGAGGATCATTTGAGCCCAGGAGTTCAAGACCAGCCTGGGCAACATAGTGAGACCCCATCTCTTATTTGGGAAAAAAAAAAGCCCCAAAAAACTATAACATTCAATAAAGCACACAAACTAATGAGGCACTTTATCTGCTAAATGTAGTAACAGCAAATTTTATTTAATGAAGTTTTGTGAAAAACAGCTTCATGTAATATGTCACTAATCCTGGCAATGAAGACTTCCCTGGTTAAGTCTGTAAGTTTTCTAAAACTATTTAAGACACACACATATTGATAGAAAAACAACTCTTCCGTGTTAACATTCTTTCACAAGCTTCAACTTGTCTTTATTATAGCACCTTCAAATAGCACTGTGTAAGGAACTTGGGTTTTTTTGTTTGTTTGTTTTTTAAGAGATAGGGTCTTGCTCTATCTCTTGCCCAGGCTGGAGTGCAGTGGCACAATCATAGCTCACTGCTGCCTTAAGTTCCTGGGCACAAGTGATCCTCCCACCTTAGACTCCCGAGTAGCTAGACTACAGGTGTGTGCCACCATGCCCAGCTAATTTTTAATTTTTTTTTTTTTTTTAAGACAGAGTCTTGCTCTGTCACCCAGGCTGGAGTGCAGTGGCGCAATCTCGGTTCACTGCAACCTCCACCTCCCTGGTTCAAGCAATTCCCCTGCCTCAGCCTCCTGAGCAGCTGGGATTACAGGCACATGCCCAGCTAATTTTTTTGTATTTTTAGTAGAGACAGGGTTTCACCATGTTGCCCAGGCTAGTCTCAAACTCCTGGGCTCAAGTGATCCTCCTGCCTCAGCCTCCCAAGGTTCTAGATTACAAGTGTCAGCCACCATGCCTGGCTTCTTTAAGGACATTTTTTTAAAGTCTAGAGGAAATATGTTTTAAAGGCAGTGTGTGAATGCTTTTAAAAGCACAACTTACATGAAGAGTTTGATAGTAGGCTTCTTTCATTTCTTCACTATTGAGCTTTACTTCTTTTAATTTAGGGGCTGGAACTTGATCATGGCCAATAAAAGACATAACTAAAATGTGTTTCTTCAGTAGTACAACTGTTGGACAAGGAATTCCAGCTGTCTGCATTCTATACAGAAAGAAATGATTCAGAATATACAGATCAGAAGGAGAAAAAAATGTCATTTATTCAATAAATATTAATAAGGGCCTACAATGAGCTGGCACTACGTTCTACCCTGGTGACGTGGGAATACAAAGACAATAAAACACCGCCTCTACTCGTAGGGAGCTCAGGGACTGATGGAAATGACAGACAAGTAAAGAGACAATTACAATGCAGCGTGACGTACACACTGGCAGAGGTATGGGTAGGAGCTATACAGGAGCACACAGCACCAAGGATGGCTTATTAGAAGAAGAGGTAGGGAACAGGAATTAGCCAGATGAAGACAGTGCAAGGGAATGCAGGGAGGTGTTCAAGAGCATAGTCCGTTTGGGGAATGTATATCAATCAACATAGATCTGTGAGTAGGAGGAACGGCAATGTGGGCTGAGGCTGCAGAGACAAGCAAGCTCCACTATGGAACACTGTTTTTTAAGAAAGGCAGGAATTTCAGGAGTACAGAAAAGAGACTGGAGGACAGCAAGACCTTCTAGAAAATTATTCTACCTGGAATTAATTAATTGAAAACAATTTTTTTTTTTTTGAGACAAGGTCTCGGGAGTCTAATGTTTCCGGGTTGGTTTTGAACTCCTAGGTTCAAGCAATCCTCCCATCTCAGCCTCCCAAGTAGCTGGAAGTACACGTGCACACCATGCCCGGCTTATTTTGGTGGGGAACTCTCAGTAGAAGAATTTTGTAACTGAGATATATGAATAATTACTTTTGAAAGCAAATATCTTTAGAAAATAACAAACTAAAATTAAGCTTTTAATAGATTAAGGTAATGGAAAGGTTTTTAATGAGAAGGATTATTACTGAATTTCTTGGTTGATAAAACAAATTCCTTGATAGAAAATAAATTGCTTAGAAAATTCAGATACAAGTATAAAAACTTAAACAAAATGTAATTTGATTGGTAAGAACTTACTCCCACAAAATTAACAAATTAAATGTAACAAACATTTTCTGAAACAAAAAAGAAACCATTTTTTTATGCTAAGCCTAATTGGATGCTGGAAGTTTTACTTCTTGATAAAAGCAATTTAAAAATGGTATTTAGATATATGATAAAGTGTCTAAGGCAGAAAAAGACCAGATTTCCCTCAAGTTTCATTGAGGAAAGAAAAAAGAAAATGGCTTTTTCATCCTAAAAGTATGAATCGAGGTTGTACACCTGGCCTTTCATTATTTCTATAAATGAATTTAAAAGAAAGCATGGATTTTTTTATCCTAACGCAAAAAGATATTTACCCAAGATTACATCTAGCACAATATTTTCTTTACCTTGCAAGATTGTGCATTTCTTTTTCTGCCCACATGCGGATGATCTTACGTGGATTTAGTTTACTGAAGCGATCTTTAAACCTGAAATCATCTTTAATATATTTGTCACGATTCTTAAACTCATTAAGGGTTGTTTTAAATACCTTGATGGCACATTCTGTAGGTATAACTTTACTATCTTCCTTTTCATCCTCCATGCTAAGTGGAAGAAAAAAAATCAAGTCAGTACAAGTTGCCGGCTCACAAGTACAACAATTTCAAAACAAAGATTCTATAACACTAAATTAGATCTGCCCTCTCTCAGCGTCAAGTCTTGTTTTTTAAGCCTTTAGGTTTTGGATCTTAATAAAGCCTTAGGTTTTGGTTTGATTTTTTAAATAAAATATACTTTCAAATAAATTGTCAACCAGTTTTCAACCATCTATCACATAATGTTCTTCACTTAATGACTATGGAATCAAGCTTGAAATACAATGAAGACATATGCACTTGAAAATAGGCTACAGTCTTCCCAATATGGTTCAGGAGCAAAATTCAATAAAAGCAACAAATAAAACAGCTTTTTAAAAAATCACTCTTTCACTCTTAGCAGACATAAAGGTGAATGAAATGGTTCCTGCCCCACAAGTCTGCGAGAAGTGGCAGCAGAGAGTAAAAGCAGCACATGAATAGGAAAGGCCTCTTTTCGTTGGAAAGATCAGGCAAGACTTCATGGCACAAGTGCCATCTGAAACAGAAACAGGACAATGGGTAGGATCTGAACAGCATAAACAAAAGCAGAGGCAGGAAACCACAGGACATATCTGAGGAACAACAAACACTAGAGTTAAGACTTGGCTGGAGAGATAATGAAAATAAATTGGAGCTAAAGGACAGGACAGAGGCACATCTGTGAAGAGCCTGGACAAATTCCTAGAGGTGATGGGGAAATGCGAGGGTTTCTGTGTATGGCACTCTCAAATGCGTCCTTCATGATGATCTAGTGGACAATACTATCAGCATGAGAGGGCACAGGGACAGGCTAGAGGTGTGAGGCGACTCAGGATGCTACTGCAATAGTCCCCCAATAGTGAGCTTCAGTCATGATGGTGGCAGTGGGAGTGAAAAGGTGGATGGAAGGAGAAACAATATTAATATTTACCTTTAAATATCTGATAGGATGTTAATCTGGGACAGAAAGGAACTGTATTTCCAAAGGACAGAATCTGAATCAAACCTCCTTCTGTACCATATTCTCCCGGCTGACTCCTCTTCCATTTAGTCTCAAAAGGTTAAAGTCCTTCACCTGGTTCTAAGAAACCTCCCTTCTCTTCCCGGGCAATTTCACTTAGCCCCATGGCTCTAAATATCATCTCTATATAGATAACTCCTACATTTCTTTTTTTTTTTTTTTTTTTTTTGAGACAGAGTCTCACTCTGTCACCCAGGCTGGAGTACAGTGGTACGATCCTGGCTCACTGCAACCTCCGTCTCCCAGGTTCAAGCTATTCTCCTGCCTCAGCCTCCTGAGTAGCTGGGATTACAGGCACGCGCCACCACGCCCGGCTAATTTTTGTATTTTTAGTAGAGATGGGGTTTCGCCATGTTGGCCAGGCTGGTCTCAAACTCCAGATGATCCACCCAACTCAGCCTCTGAAAGTGCTGAGATTACAGGCGTGAGCCGCCGTGCCTGGCCAATAACTCCCACATTTCTATCCCAGTCCTGACTTTCCCTAGAACTTCAGGCCCATTTATCCAACTCCTACATGACATCACTTAGAAGTCTAACAGGCATCTCAAATTTAACATGCCCAAAACAAAACTCATGCTGAGTCCTCACCCTACCCTTCCCCAGGCTCTCACCTCATCAAATGGCACCACCATCAGCTGCTCTAGCCCAGAATCTGTCCTCCCACACCCATATCCAATCCAACAGCATGTGCTGTTCACTCTACCTCCAAAACACACGCCAACACTCTCCTACTCTTCACTTCCACTACTGCCCTCCTTAGTCCAACCCTTCACCATTTCTCACTTCAACTACTACAGTGTTTTTAACCGACCTTACTGCTTCTTCTCTTCTCCTCCTATAATTCATTTTCCACACAGCAATCTTTTGAAAATAAGAATCAACTCATAACTTTGGTTCCCAGAGCAGTTAAAGAGCAGATTCCTTACCCTGGCCTACAAAATCCTACCTGGTCCAGCCCCTGCTTACTCCTCTAGCCCCCTCTCCCATTCACATCCTATGCTCCAGCGAGACTGGGTTTCTTATGCTCCCTCAAAGATACTAACTTTGTACCTGTCCTAAGGCATTAGCACTAGCTATTCTCTAGTCCAGAATGCGCATCCACCTGATCTTTGATGTATCCTAGATGTGTCACTCACATGTCACTTCACTGGAGAAGCGTTCCCTGTCCTACTAATAAAGCTAGTCAGCCTGTCACTACGACATCATCCTATTTTAACTATCCACATAGCGCATATCTGATATTTTCTGTTTATTATTGTCATGGAGAGGGGTTGAGGACGGGGGAAGCACATTCCATTAGACCAGGGACCTTCCTTGTACCATTCATTGCCGTATCCCTAGTACCTGGAAGAGTACATGACAGTTGCTCAACTATTTGGTAAACAGATGACACAATTTTCAGGGAGACAGATTACAGACTCTATTCAGAGAAGAAATCTCTAATAACTTAAAAGACATTATGACAGAATACGCTAGATTTTGAGATAAGAAGCTCCTTTCATTGGACTAGTTTAACCACACAGTAGGTAAGGCCCTAGCAAAAATGCCATACAAGAGATCCCTTACTTGGAAGGTCTCTAGGATCGAGTCCAATTTATAAGATTTGCCTTGTCATTGTCCTACTACAAAAAGATCCTGTTTCTTAGCAAATGACACATCCGTCTACCTAGCTTTTAAGGTCCTCCTTACCAATTTCCAATTTGCTTACACCACTTTACTTCCTACTACGTCTAAGCACATATCTTCCTAATCCTCTCAGTACCTAAACTTCAACCCTCCCACCCTTACCCTTTTTCTTAAAGAATTAAACATCACTGAAGTGCCCTCTGATTACCATTCCCCATCTTAACTCACCAGAGGCAACAACTATCATAAATGCTGTATTTCTAGTCTCTTTTAAAAGATAATATATAAGTATCCACAAGCATCTATAAACATCTCTGTAATTTTCTGTATGATTTAAAAAATTTAAATAGATGATATACTGTATATATATTCTGCAACTACCCTTTATCCTCAACATTGGAATTTTTTGTTGTTGTTTTTTGTTTTTGAGACGAAGTCTCGCTCTGTCACCCAGGCTGGAGTGCAGTGGCGTGATCTCGGCTCACTGCAAGCTCCACTCCCAGGTTCACACCATTCTCCTGCCTCAGCCTCCCGAGTAGCTGGGAGTACAGACACCCGCCACCATGCCCAGCTAACTTTTCCTCATGATCCGCCTGCCTCAGCCTCCCAATGGATTTTTTTTTGTTAACCTATTTTTAAAATCCAGATTGAGATCCAACTTCATTATGATATCTTCCCTGAATGTGCCTGAAGATGATCTTGTTCTATTCGCTATTCCTATCCCATATAAGGTCTCATTTGCATAACTGGGTACTCTATTATGTAATTATCTTTCATTGACCATAATGGTTCTTACTGTAATGTTCTCTTTTTAGCTAAAGCTTAAGCTCTTTGAGAGTAAAAAATATGTCTTATATTTTATTCCCTGAGTAATCTAGGACAAATTACTGCTTGAATAATTGTTGATTGCCTGACCAACCTGAGAGTGACAGAAACCAGAGCTTTGACCCAGGCACAGTGGCTCACGCCTGTAATCCTAACACTTTGGGAGGCTGAGGTGGGTGGATCACAAGGTCAGGTATTTGACACCAGCCTGCTCAACACAGTGAAACCCCATCTCCACTTAAAAATACAAAAATTAGCCTGGCATGGTGGTGTGCACCTGTAATCCCAGCTACCGGGGAGGCTGAAGCAGGAGAATCACTTGAACCCGGGAGGTAGAGGTTGCTGTGAGCCAAGATTGTGCCACTGCGCTCCAGCCTGGGTGACAGAGCAAGACTCCATTTCAAAAAAAAAAAAAAGAAGGACGGATGGACGGACGGACAGACGGACGGACGGAAGGAAGGAAGGAAAGAAACCAATCAACCAGAGCTGTGTGAAAAGCAGAATTCTAAGATGACTCCAAAAACTCGCAGCCCCCTTGGTGTGCACACCCCGTATAATATCTCCTTCCCTTCAGCATGTGTGGGATAACCAGTCCCTGGTTAGGTCATGTGGCAAAGGTGATGGTCTAGTCATTCCCATGATAACATCCCACTAAGTCTCAGTCTTAGCAGACTGGAGAGATTTTCCTGCTGGCTTTGAAGCTGTGAGCTAGTGTGTGAAGGGGCCTGTGAGATGGCCCCATGGCTGCAGGGGCCTCGAGGAGTTGAGAGCAGCCCACTGCTGACAACCAACAAGAAAGTGGGACCTCAGTCCTACAGCTGCAAGGAACTGAAAGGTGGCCAAGGGAAGAGGACACCAAGCTCCAGAAAGGAACACAGCCTGGCCAACACCTAGACTGCAGGCTTGTGAAACCCTGAACACAGAACCTAGTTAAGCCGTGCCTGGATTCTGTCAACACAAACTATGAGACAATAAATGGATGCTGTTTTAGGCTGCTAAGTCTGTGGCAATTTGTTATGTACCACAGAAAACTAACAAACTTTTAAAAGCATTTACTTTTAGCTGTAGAAAACTGAATGTTCTCTAGTTTTGCTAACTTAGAAATGTTAAAGTACAGACTATGATACCAATTCCACCAGAAAGACTTATCACTTATTTTATTAGAGTATATTAAGTATAACAGGCCAGGCACAGGGGCTCATGCCTGTAATCTTGGCACTTTGGGAGGCCAAGACGGGTGGATCACCTGATGTCAGGAGTTTGAGACCAGCCTGGCCAACATGGTGAAACCCCGTCTCTACTAAAAACACACAAATTAGCCAGGCGTGGTGGTGCGTGCCTGTAATCCCAGCTACTTGGGAGGCTGAGACAGGAGAATCGCTTGAACCCAGGAGGCAGAGATTGCAGTGAGCCAAGATTGTGCCATTGTACTCCACCCTGGGCAACAAGAGAAAAACTCCATCTCAAAAAAAAAAAAAAGAGTATATTAAGTATAACAGAAAATGGACAAAGGATAAACAAGAGAGAAGACAAGAAAAAGAAATACAAATGGCCAATAAAGCACTTGAAAAAAATGTACAACTTAATCATAATTAAATAAATGCACACCAAAATACCAAGATACTACTTTTCATCTTTCACACTGACAAAAAGCATTAGATTTGACAGTACTAAACATTGATAAAGATGAGGAAGGCCGGAAGCAGCGGCTCACGCCTATAATCCCAGCATTTTGGGAGGCTGAGACGGGTGGATCACCTGAGGTCAGGAGTTCGAGGCCAGCCTGGCCAACATGGCGAAACTCTGTCTCTACTGAAAATACAAAAATTAGCCGGGCGTGGCGGCATGCGCCCGTAATCCCAGCTACTCTGGAGTCTGGGACAGGAGAATCACTTGAACCCAGGAGGCAGAGATTGCAGTGAGCCGAGATCACGCCACTGCACTCCAGCCTGGGCAACAACAGTGAAACTCCATCTCAAAAAAAGAAAATAATATACGCACTGAAAAAAACTGGAGGAGTCTACCCAAAATTATAAATGATTATCTCTGGGTGGTGGTATTAGGATGACTGTGTTTTTTATACATTCCTATACTGCCTGGACTTTCTACAGTAACACTTTAAAAATTACGCTGCTTGCCATGCAGCATTATCTTTGATTCTGTGTAAATCCATTAATCTTGGGGAGAAGAGACTAAGTTTTCACATGATGGTATCATATTTTGCTCATTTACCTCCCTCCATATGCATGAAAGACAACAGATTCCTTTCCTGTACTAATACAGCCAGTGATTGTCTCCAACATTCCAGAGTTGACCATTTTATACATAAGTAAACGTGTCTTAGGATCAACTGCTTTTTCCTGCAAGAGATAAAGCACTGTAAGTGAAAATGACTGCTAATCACAAAATATTTTCTGAGCCACTTCTAATAACTTTTTCTTTTCCTTTGAGACGGAGTCTTGCTTTTGTCACCCAGGCTAGAGTGCAATGGCACCATCTCTGATCACTGCAACCTCCGCCTCCCGCTTTCAAGTGATTCTCCCGCCTCAGCCTCCCGAGTAGCTGGGATTACAGGCGCCCGCCACCACACATGGCTAATTTTTGCATTTTTACTAGAGATGGGGTTTCACCATGTTGGCCAGGCTGGTCTCAAACTCCTGACCTCATGATCCGCCCGCCTTGGCCTCCCGAAGTGCTGGGATTATAGGCTTGAGCCACCACACCTGGCCTAATATCTTTTTTTTTAGAGAGAGAGAGAAAAACAGGGTCTCACTCTGTTGTCCAGGATGGAATGCAGTGACATGATTATGGCTCACTACAGCCTCGAATTCTTGGGCTCAAGTGATGCTCTCACCTCAGCCTCCTGAGCAACTGCGACTAAAGATGCACACCAACATGTCCGTTTAATTTTTAAAAACTTTTTGCTGAGACATCGTCTCCCAGGGTCTCCCTATGTTGCCCAGGCTGGTCTCGAACTCCTGGGCTCAAGCGATCCTTCCACCTTGACCTCCCAAGGTGCTGGGAGCCACCCCACCTGGCTTATTTACATCTCTCTCTCTCTCTTTTTTTTTTTTTTTTTTTTAAGGCAGGGTCTCAATCTGTCACCCAGGCTGCAGTACAGTGGCGCAATCATGGTTCACTGCAGCCTCAACTTCTTGGGCTCAACCAATCCTCCCACCTCAGCCCCCCGGGGTAGATGGGACCACAGGCATGTACCACGATGTCCAGCTAATTATTTTTGCAGAGCTGGGGGTCATTATGTTGCCCGGGCTGTTCTTGCACTCCTAGGCTCAAGTAATCCTCCTGTCCCAAAGTACTGGGATTACAGGGGGGCATCACAGTGGCTAGATCTATTTACATCTTTGATTTGAAAAGCCAATCTCATGAAAAAATATCAAACATGAAGGTTTCTTTATTCACCCAAAGTTTTCTAATATGAATCTTTCCAGTAAAAAAGAAAAAAAACTCTATAAATCCTTACTGCTGTAGAATGTTCCTTCTTCTCATGCAGGCGGGCACTTCGACGTTCTTCTGAGTAGGCATGTTGTTTTAAAGCATTGAAAACATGGTTTGATAGTTTTAAATCCATTCCAATTCCATCTCCCACCTGAAACTCAGGTGCAAACTGCCAAAAAGAAGAATTAGCATCTAAATATTTTAAAATAGGGACAGTTAAAAAAAAAAAAAAAAAAAAAACAACCAAACGAGAAGATTAATCTTTAATGTCTTACTCAATAGATGATCACACTAGAAAACCAGAACTCATAGCTACTACAGAGAAAAAAATTAAATAACTCACAGAAAGAGGAGCAATACTATTTAAGAAATTACAACCCAAAGGAAGGCATTTATTCCAGGCATAGAAAACATCTCATCACATCCAAAACTAAGGTCTTTCAGCATGTGCGTTGTACTTTGCTTTTAGCCAAAGGACACAATATTGAATTGTGAAGGCTACACCAAATCTTACCAAAGAAATACAATTTTGTAATTATTTGTGGAGAGTGGGTTGTTACAGCAGACTATGATCACACCATGACAATTATGCTCTAGAACTGTGCAATTCAGTTAGGTAACCACTAGCCACACTTGGATATTTAAGTTAATTAACATTAAATTAAAAATTCAGTTCCTGTATTATGGCACCCAAATTTCAAGTGCTCCACAGCAAACGTGGCTACCATATTGAACAGCACACATATAGAACATTTCCATTACCACAGAAAGTTCTATTGGACAGAACTCTTCTACAATCAGATCTGGAATATTTCTAGAAATGATATAATTGAATATGTTTACTTAACAAGCATTTGTGCTTGAAAATCTCAATGTTTAATGTATTATATTAACTACAATATTTATGAAGGATTTAGAATGCCTTTTTTTTTTTTTTTTTTTTTTTTGAGATGGAGTTTCACTCTTGTTGCCCAGGCTGGAGTGAAGTGGCATGATCTCGGCTCACTGCAACCTCTGCCTCCCGGGTTCAAGCAATTCTCCTGCCTCAGCCTCCCGAGTAACTAGGATTACAGGTATGTGCCACCACACCCGGCTAATTTTCTATTTTTAGTAGAGACGGAGTTTTTCCATGTTGGTCAGGCTGGTCTCGAACTCCCGACCTTAGGTGATCTGCCCACCTCGGCATCCCAAAGTGCTGGGCTTACAGGCGTGAGCCTCCATGCCCGGCCTAGAATGCTATTTTTTAAAATTACACTTTACTTCTGATTTTACACAGGTAGTTCAGGCACAAGATAATAAATTCAAAATGCACAAAAGAGTATACGGTGAAAAGTATTTCTCCCTCCCATTCGTATTCCCCAATCACCACCATTATCTGTTTTTTGGGTAGGGATGCTATTTTATACAAATATGATGAAGAATAAATGTTATTTTCATAATAACTATTTATTAATTTTAGAATCAATGTGAGTCAAAATAGTTTTTCAATACTGTTATGGAATTTTATTCTGAGGTACTTTATATTTTCATTAATGTCTCAGTTTTCATGATATTGCTATAGTGTTATCTAAAAACATCTTTAGAAAGATATTTTTAGAAATATAAGATATTATATTTTAAAAGGTATTCAAGCAAAACTCTAAATTCAGAGATAGATACTTTCTGTAACTTACATTTTCCATTCTTGCTGTGTTCTTTCTCCCACATACTACTTCATCATGTTTGGTGGTGATATCTTTTCCTTTTCCAATAAAGCCCTTTTTAGGAGTGGGAACCGGTTTTGCTAAAGGCAATTGAAACAAGCCAGGTATATAAAAATAGCAAAGACTACATTGCTGCATTCAACGTTGTCTGAAAAGACATTTGAATCTAAGAGTAAATTGCCAAATGAGATACAAAGAAAAATATAAAAGTAGGAGTTAATTGAAAAGATTAGTCTTCCTATACCTCTATTCTGCTGCCCCAGAAAGTAAAAGTTTTGGTACCTGGTCTGTAGGGATCATCACGAGTATCCTGCCAGTCAACTTCATCTTCAGAGCTATCGCTGTCTTCATAAGGATGCACTTTTCGATAATTTTCAAAGGAAATGGAAACTTAAAAAGCAAAAATAGTTGAAGATTTACTTAGGAGCACATTATGAGTGTTTTCTACCACTCAATGGAGTTGTCACAATAAGGTTATAGTACCTTTGCTATCTCCATTGAATTTTTTTTCTTCACGCCTAAGCTGTGCATCATATTCTCTGTCATATTCCATCTGTAGCATCTGAGCCAGCATAAGGTCACTGGACGTATCAATGTTTTCTCCAGTAATAAATGGTCCTTCAGCAACACTATTCAAAATAAGGCAATATAAACTAATATAATGTGCTTAAGTAAACAGAGGTTGCCAATTGTCAGAGTAAGAGATGCCTTTTCCATGTTAAAATTCAAAGAACTCTATCAAACCATTCACCTTCTCCTGCACAGCTAGCCTTAAGACCAATGGCATGCACCTGTGGGAGTACCAACTAGGGTTAAGAGAGCTAGGAGAGAAAGCTAAAGATTCTATAATAAAATCCAAACTGAGACCTAGAATTCATTTGTTCTGAATGAAAGTCTGAGGCCGGGCGCAGTGGCTCATGCCTGTAATCCCAGCAGTTTGGGAGGCTGAGGCTGGTGGATCACCTGAGGTTGGGAGTTCGAGACCAGCCTGACCAACGTGGAGAAACTCCGTCTCTACTAAAAATACAAAATTAGCCAGGCATGGTGGCACATGCCTGTAATCCCAGTTACTCGAGAGGCAGGAGAATCACTTGAACCCGGGAGACGGAGGTTATGGTGAGCCGAGATTGTGCCATTGCACTCCAGCCTGGGCAACAAGAGCGAAACTCCATCTCCAAAAAAAAAAAAGTCTGGATGTTTCATTCATCCATAATGAAAGAACAGGTAAATATTCATGAAAAGATAAACTCAAAACACTTGATCAAAACTGTACCTCATCTAGTTCAACTGCGGCATTAACATGATGTAACTAAAACTCACAGAAACAGTGGTTTGTCCAAGATAATAATGAAAACCAATGCAAAATCAGGACCAAAATTCAAATATCAGTGGACTCTCAACATGGTGCTTTCTTCTGCCCTGCTTTTTCCAAACCACTTGTCATGACAATTACTCATCAAATCCTAAAACTCTGCTATAAGTTGCTAGATAAAGTACTTTATGAATTTTACTTACGCAACTTCAGGAAAAACGGCAGCTTCTTCTTCTAACTGCAATTCTTTGGCCAACTGTTCACTCATTACATCAGCCAACGAACAAGATATTGTATTCTGAGGGATAGCCCATGGACACTACCAAAAAAGAAAAAAGAACAGCTCAACTCATCATAATGAAATAAAGCACCTCTCATTTTACAAATAATGTTATATTTTGAGAATTAAACTATGTAGTTAAAAACCAGAAATGAATAACTAGCTATTTGCAGATATTATCTCAAAAGTAAAAATATCTCCCAGGTCAAATTTAGTCAAGGATATATCTAAACTAAAACAGCCAAAAGCACTTTTTAGCCTGCTAAGTAGGTATATCCTTAAAGCTGAGGGGAAGCCTCAGGCCCACTGGCATCCCCCCACTAGCTAATGAGTTCATGTAATTCCTCTTGTTCCAATCCTTGCTCACCAAGCTACTTTCTGCTTATAATCTGATTTCTCAAGTAGATTTTCCTATAGGAATAGACTATACCAACTAGCACAATTTGAAGCCTAATGGAAAGTTATATCTCATTATAATTTAAGCATCGAGTCATCTAAGTGTACAAATTATGTCAGCCCCTCTCAAAACATCTTAGGATATACTAAAACAGAAACAAGAATAGGCCAAGTGCAGTGGTTCACGCCTGTAATCCTAGCACTTTGGGAGGCCAAGGTGGGTGGATAACCTGAGGTCAGGAGTTCAAGACCAGCCTGGCCAACATGGTGAAACCCCATCTCTACCAAGAAGACAAACAATTAGTGGGGTGTGGTGGTGCGTGCCTGTAGTCCCAGCTATTCAGGAGGCTGAGGCAGGAGAATCACTTGAACTCGGGAGGTTGAGTGCCACTGCACTCCAGCCTGGGCAACAGAATGAGACCCCATGCCACACACACACACAAAAAGCAAGAACAAACAACAAAAATTTTATTTTTTATTTTATTTCTTTTTTTTTTTTTCTGAAGACAGTTTCCTCTGTTGCCCAGGTTGGAGTGCAGTGGCATGATCTCAGCTCACTGCAACCTCCACCTCCCCGGGTTCAAGCGATTCTCCCGCCTCAGCCTTCTGAGTAGCTAGGTTTATAGGCGTGAGCCACCATGCCCAGCTAACTTTTGTATTTTTAGTAGAGATAGGGTTTTGCCATGTTGTCCAGGCTGGTCTCGAACTCCTAACCTCAGGTGATCTGCCGGCCTCAGCCTCCCAAAGTGCTGGGACTATAGGTGTGAGTCACCAAGCCTAGCCCCAAAATTTTATTTCTGAACTTTAGAAGCGGACAAACAGGCTCTTAAAACAATACCAATACACACAGTAATATTCTGTCAGACCCAGTTGACCTTCCTCGGTGACATATTCCTGCCTCAGCCTTCTTGAAATCAAACTGCAGGTTTTATTTCAAATTCATAATTTTTGAGGGGGCAAGATGCTTTACTTAGCAGCAGCAAATGATTACATTTTATAGCCTACTGATTAAGACTTTTAATATTGAGTAAGATGCCTAAGCATTTCCTGAACTTGCCTAGCTCTTTCCATCCCTCTTCTATAACTCTACTCCAAGGTATCCCATTCACTGGGTTACTTTCAGAGCATCCTAACGAATCTTTCTGCTCTCAGTCTTGGGAGTTTCCATTCTCCACACTGTAATACAGTAATTGTTCTAAAATGCAGATGTGATGGGTTCCATCTCCTTACTCAAAATCTCTTTTATTATTTCCCATTGCTTTTAGGATAAAGTCCAAACTCATTCCTTAACTACTACTGAGTGTCTAATTTAGAATATAGCATAAAATGATATCTGTTTTAGCCACAAAATTATTTGATCAAGT
The DNA here is from genome assembly GCF_003255815.1 of Theropithecus gelada. Taxonomy (NCBI): domain Eukaryota; kingdom Metazoa; phylum Chordata; class Mammalia; order Primates; family Cercopithecidae; genus Theropithecus; species Theropithecus gelada. The sequence continues at coordinate 15,563,157 of NC_037686.1, read as the reverse complement.
TCAGCCAGTGTAGGCCCTCTAGTTGGTCTAAAGGCCTGCTGCATGACACTCAGAGACAACCGGGCAAGTGACCTTTGTTCAGGTTCCACAGTAGTGACATTCAGGAATTTACTTAGCTCAGGCTATTTGGGTGGAGCACCTAAGGGTGACAAATGATAACTATATTTATGCCTGAGTGAATGAGAATCAAGTTGTATCTAGTCTCACCCTGAGATTGAGGAAATACGCCTGGCACCTAGCACGTACCTACCATACACTGTCACAGAACCGTTCCAGCCTTCTGTGAGGCCAGACTTGGGAGAGAAGGGGCTTCCTGAAGGTCTGCTGTGACTTTCATTCACTCTGTAATTGAGTGGAGAACTCTCTTGGTAAGGATTTTAAGGTCTAGAATCTTGAAGCTTTCTATCATCTGGAGAACATAGCTAATTTTTTGGCCTCATGACTCTGCTGAGTTCCTTCTGTATCCTCTAGGTAGAAGAAACAATGCTGTTTAGCCTAGAAATGTTTCATCTGATCAGTTTCAAAGTCCAGGCTCCAAAAGGTAGGTGACTGTCTAACTCAGAATTTTCAATAACATTTGGCAATGACTAAGTTGCATAACAGACAATATCTGAATATTCACTATATCTAAGTAATTTGGTTAAATACACATAACTTACATAGATTACTTAAATCACACAACAATTGAGTAGTTGCAATCCATCCCCATTTTACGGATTTTAAAACTGAGATACATAAAGGCTTTTCTTTTAACCCAAGATAACATCATAGATGGAAGTACCAAGCTCTGAACCAAGGCGATGCCAGGCTGCACTCTTAGCATTTTACTATACAGCTTCCCTATCCCCTCACCCTGGAATGTGTGAAGCAAACTGCCCTACTGTCTGCAATACAAAATCCAAATTCCCCACCCTAGGCAACACGGCAAGATATCATCTCTACAAAAAAATTTAAAAACTGCCGGGCACAGTGGCAAATGCCTGCAGTCCCAGCTACTCAGGAGGCTGAAGTAGGAGGAGGATCATTTGAGTCCTATGATTGTGCCACTGCACTCCAGCCTGGGTGACAGAGTAAGACCCTGTCTCTAAATAAATAAAATCCAAATTCTTCAGCAAGGGATGCCCAACTTGCCCTGATTTATCTGTCCAATCTCAACCCTCTTCTATCCTACACTCTAGTGACACTAATTATATGCCAAAGATGGCATACTTAGGCCATGTGCAGTGGCTCACGCCTTAATCCCAGCACTTTGAGAGGCCATGGCAGGCGAATCACCTGAGGTCAGGAGTTCGAGACAAGTCTGGTCAACATGGAGAAACCCCGTCTCTACTAAAAATATAAAAATTAGTATTTTTTATCCTAATTTACACTACAGGCATGGTGGCAGGTGCCCGTAGTTTCAGTTACTCAGCAGGCTGAGGCAGGAAAATCACTTGAACCCAGGAGGCAGAGGTTGCAGCAAGCTGAGATCCCGCCACTTCACTCCAGCCTGGGCGACAGAGCGAGCGTGTCTCAAAAACAAACAAAAAAGATGGCATACTTTCCCCACTGCATGCCTTCATACATTCCTTTCTCTACCATTGGTTTTTCTTCCTTCTTTATTTACACCAATTAAATGTCACCTCCTCTATAAGGCTGTCTCAGTGTTACCAAAGTTGGACCCTTTCCTTTGTGTTCCCACAGCAGTATGCAAACACTGTTAATGCAGAACTCATCACTGTATTAGAGTTCATGCATTAGCCACAATGGAGCATGAGCGCCTTGAACGGTAGAGACTTCTTATCCACCCTCAGAGCCCAGCATAGAGCTTTGGATATAAAGAGGCATTCCAGTATTTCCTGAGCAGTATGTGCCAAAAGAAAACACTGGAGTGATTGGCTGCAGAGGTCTGATGTCTTTCTACATCCCTACTAATCTAATGTCCTTTCCCCCATCTTGGAAAGCCTGCCCTTTTGCCTGCCCACTTCAGAGGCTTCAAGTCTGTTGCCATCTGTTAATTAATTCTGCTAAGGTATTAAAGTGTTAGCTGACAATCTGTCAGAAGAGACAAAAATGACAGGCAGGACTTTTGTTATTTTGAGGCAGAGATTGACCTACTCACAGATACACTGAATCAGAAAGGGAAACATGTAGAGACCTCAAACAGCACCAAAGCATCCTCGCTGTCCACTCCTACTGACCCTAGACTCTAGAGACTATACTACCCTGTACCAGCTCAAGTGGTCCACCTCACACTGAGGCAACTCCCTTGGGTGAGGTAAATAAGTAAAGATTTCAGATAGGCTGCCACTCCCATACTTTGAAATCAAACCCAAACTCTTCAAGCCAACAATTAAAAGCCCTCCATACACTTTTTCCAGGCTGTGAGAGGGACAGCTTCTGGGGTCGGGAGAAGACCCCCTGGGTTTTCCCTACAGGCACAAGTTTGCTATCCCAAGTGCTCAGAAAATTTACTGCAGGCTCCTCCTATGAGCAGGTACCATAGGTGGTATGTAAGGGAATCCTCTGTCATCTGTGACTCTTCAGTAAGCCGCTCTTTGTAAAAAAGCTAACAAGATGGGGGAAACGCCCTCCATCATCTTGCTCCGTCCTAGCTATCCAAAGTCATTTCCTACTATTGCACTCATCAACACAAACTCCCTATAGTGTCACAATCTGATGGGACGCCTCATACAATCCTTTCCAGTCAGCAATTCTTCTTCAAAGGACATCCATCAAGCATTTCACCAGCCTCTTGGTTCCTTCTTTCCTATTGCTAAATAACCCTAAGACCCACCCTGTTTTCCTCTCCTTTGCAAAACCACCACCACTGAACTCTGTTCCTTGGGGTTCTTCACTACTACCGCATGCTCCGCCACCTGGAGGGCTGCACATTAGTGGGGAATCATCTCTCTTTCCTTCCACTTCCTAAAGATATGACCTTCGCTGCTTGTATCATTGTTTTTTTTTAAAGGTTTCCTGCAGACAATTATGGGTAAAGAATCAAGTAAAATTAAAAACGGCAGCTGGGTGCAGTGGTTCGCGCCTGTAATACTAACACTTTGGGAGGCTGAGGCAGGCAGATTGCTTGAGCTCAGGAGTTCGAGACTAGCCTGGGCAACATAGTGAAACCCCGTTTCTACTAAAATACAAAAAAAAAAAAAAAAAAATTAGCCAGGCATGGTGATGCACACTTGTAGTCTCAGTTACTCTGGAGACTGAGGCACGAGAATTGCCTGAGCCCACGGGCGGAGGTTGCAGTGAGCCAAGATTGTGCCACTGCACTCCAGCCTGGGCGGCAGAGTGAGACTCTGTCTCCAAAAAAATTAAATAAATAAAACAAAACCAGCAAACATGAAAGAGGCACACAGTAACAAAAATTCAGTACTCTACTGGAAGCAAGTCAAGAGAAATGTAACCTACAGGAAGGTCCCCTTTCTAATCATACAGCTAGAAGATATAATCTAAGTAGAATATTTAAGTAAGTAATTTTTCAACTCAAGACAAGTGTCTCTGAAAAAAATAATCTGGGACTACATAACAACACTAATCCATTTTTAAAAATTTTTTTGGTTTTAGAATAGTCTTACTTTTACAGAAAAAAACTGCCAAGACAGTACAGAGTTCCCAAATACTATACTCAGTAGTTTATCCTATTTATCCTATTAACACCTTATTAGTATTCTGCATTTGTCACAATTCGTGAACCAATATTGATACATTTTATTATTAACTAAAGTCCATACTCTACTCAGATTTCCTTAGTTTTTCTCTAACATTCTTTTTCTGTTCCAGGATCCCATTCAGAATACCACATTACATTTAGTTGCCACGTCTCCTTAAGCACCCCTTAGGCTGTTGAGTTTCTCAGACTTTCCTTGTTTTTGATAACTTTCACAGTTTTGAGGTGTACTGCTAATTTATTTATTTTTTTTTTTTACAACTCTCTATCAACAGAGCTACACACTTGCTCACTTTTGCTTACAGTTTGCCAATCCTCCCTTCTTGGAATATCCCCTAAAATTCTTTGTCCACAATAGTAGTTAGGCATTTTGTAACTTGCACCCTGGTACTCTGAGAGAAGGATCCCCAAGACCCATTCAGAGGGTCTATGATGTCAAAATTTTCATAATAGTAATAATACATTATTTGTCTTTTTAACTCTCATTCCCCCAAGAGTGTGGGGTTTTCCAGAGTCTACATCAGATGTGATGACATCATCACTGATGGCTAATGGAATGTGTGCTTGGTATTCTGGTGTTTTCTAAAATTTTCTAAAGAGTAGATTTAAGATATAAATGCATTTTTAGAGATTAACCCAGTTTGTTCTCAGTATTTCTACTATGCTCTTATTACCCATCTTCACTTATATCTGCTACAATCTACTTAGCTGTGAGGATGGATTTTCTTCAAATACTTCAACCTCACAACAGGTTGAATGAAAAAAGAAGACAGAAGAATCCAGATGTCTTCTAATAAGTCAGATGTTAGAGATTTGCAAACATATAAAATACTGTTCACTAATTTTTGTTTTCAGACATAGTTTTATTTTGGCCAGGTGTGGTGGTTCACACCTGTAATTCTAGCACTTTGGGAGGCCAAGGTGGGAAGACTGCTTGAGGCCACAAGTTCCAGACCAGCCTGAGCAACACAGTAAAATCTCAACTCTATTTTTTTGTTTGTTTTCTTTTTCTACTTTTCTCACATGTTCTAATCTATTTTTCTAAGTTTTCTTTAAATATAAAAATGTTATTTATGTTAACATATGACTTTTTTTTTAAAGCCAGCTAAATTTAGCAGTGGAAAGGTTCTATATCAACTTTAGTGACACTAATGTTAATAAGTTCTGATAACCCACTACCATCAGACTAGCATGACTTCTAAATGACTTAAAATTTTTCTATTTCTCAGTTTTAATTTCAGATATGATAAATATCAATTGATATAATCAATGTAAACAAAAGACATTTGGGGTCCTCAATTTTTAAGAGTATAAAGAAGCCCGGGCCAGGCATGGTGGCTCACACCTGTAATCCTAACATTTTCAGAGGCCAGGTGGAAGGGGGTGGGGTACTGCTTGAGCCCAGGAGTTCAAGACCAGCCTAGGCAACATGGTGAAATCTGATCTCTACAAAAAAACACAAAAATTGGCCGGGTGCAGTGGCTCACACCTGTAATCCCAGCACTTTGGAAGGCCAAGGCGGGAAGATCACAAGGTCAAGAGATTGAGACCATCCTGGCCAACATGGTGAAACCCCATCTCTACTAAAAATACAAAAATTAATTGGGCATGGTGGCACACACCTGTAGTCCCAGCTACTCGGGAGGCTGAGGCAGAAGAATCGCTTGAACCCAGGAGGTGGAGGTTGCAGTGAGCCAAGATTGCACCACTGCTCTCCAGTCTGGTGACAGAGCGAGACTCTGTCTCAAAAAAAAACAAAAAACAAAAATGAGCTAAGTGTGGTGGCACTGGCCTGTAGTCCCAGCTAATCAGGAGGCGGAGGTGGGAGGACTGTTTGAGCCTGCCAGGTCAAGGTGCAGTGTGAACTGTGATTATGCCACTGCACTCCAGCGTGGGTGACAGAGTGAGACCCTGTCTCAATTAAAAAAGAAAGAGGCCGAGGCAGGCGTATCACAAGGTCAGGAGATCGAGACCATCCTGGCTAACACAGTGAAACCCGTCTCTACTAAAAATACAAAAAATTAGCCAGGCATGGTGGCGGGTGCCTGTAATCTCAGCTACTCGGGAAGCTGAGGCAGGAGAATAGCTTGAACTTGGGAGGCGGAGCTTGCAGTGAGCCAAGATCGCAACACTGCACTCCAGCCTGGGTGACAGAGTAAGACTCTGTCTCAAAAAAAAAAAAAGAAAAAGAAAGAAAAGAAAAGAAAAAGGAAGAGGCTGGGCACGGTGGCTCACGCCTGTAATCCCAGCAGTTTGGGAGGCCAAGGCGCGTGGATCACTTGAGGTCAGGAGTTTGAGATCAGCCTTGCCAATACGGTGAAATCCCGTCTCTACTAAAAATACAAAAATTAGCTGGGTGTGGTGGTGGGTGCCTGTAATTCCAGCTACTCAGGAATTGCTTGAACCCTGGAGGGTTCTTGTGCTTGAGTCACAAGAATTGCTTGAACCCGGGAGGCACAGGTTGCAGTGAGCTGGGAGCAAACCACAGTACTCCAGCCTGGGCGATAGAGCACCTCTCCATCTCAAATGAAAGAGGCGAGGGGAGGGGGGAGGGGAGAAGAGCAGGGAGGTGGGAAGAGGAGGGGAGAGGAGAAGAAAGGAAGGAAAGAAATAAAAAAGTACTGACTAAAAAGTTTTGAGAATCCTTCCATTTTTCAAAACCCTCCTCAAATCTTCACCTCCTCCATGTATGCTTCTGTCACTTTGTTTTTCCGAAAGGTTAGAGTAAAAAAGGATTAATGATAGTACTTTCAGCCTGTTTCTAATTGTTTCGCCTTTCAAAACACTGTCCTCCCAATAGACAGCATCTATAAATCCCAGACGCATTTTTGTTGCACAATGAAAATGGAATTGTATAGTTCTGACAATGTACACTTAAATAAAAATATGACTGTTAAATATTTCATTACTGAATTAGTTTCGTAAGTGAAATTTGTTCTGAGATTAGGATGTATTCTGAATACAGTTTGTCTCATTTGACATTTTTACCAGCCTTTACCAATGCTTAACTGAAGGACTTTAACATACAAAGTATATATTTATAATACTAGTCTGTCTACTGATTTCATCCTTTTATGTCTACTAATCTTGACCTTGTAAACAAGGCTTTAACGAAAAATAAGCAAAATAACATGCAGAGGGTAACCACATTTGTCAGTGCAGTATCTCAGATTCTTCCAACAGTTGTATGAGAACTTTTATAAAATTAACTTTCGTTTATTTAATAGCTAATTATTGACCCTTTTCCTGTTAAGACCTAGCCTGAAGATCTAGTAAGTTTCACAGGTGACCTTTTAAATGGGAACAAATATTCTGTGTTAGCATGTAAAGAACAATTATGAAGCTAAAAAAGCTAGACTCCTTCACGACCTTAATTTGTGGAACAAAAAATCCCAATGGAAGCACTCGGCTCTCAAGCAAACCCTCCATAAAGTGGCAGAAAAGTATTTTCATCCATATAATCAAAGTATCATGAAAAGGACCCGCCTAGAAACCAGAAAGCAAATGTGAAGTAAAGGTCTTTAGTTTGCCATTCTATGAAAAAGTTTAAACGTCAAAGCTTAGGCAGATCATGAAATTCACAACCACTTTACAATCCGTGGGGTGCACATGAATATTAGCGTCGAGGGAGGAGGGTGCGCCTGGGTTTTATCTTTCACTACTTCAAAAACAAGAAATTTCCGAACTGGGATAACCACACTTGACAAATTAAGTAAACAGCTTCCTAAACCAACTTTCTGTCTGGCTAGCTGTGTATTCGGCTGACTCACTTGGCCCGTGAAAAACAAGATCGTGCTTGTTTCCCCTCCAGTATCAGCGTGTGTAAGCCAGTCCTGCTCAAATACATGCTACGGCGACACAGAGAGTACGCTGAAGAAATAGAGAGCCTTAACCACTCAAGGTGGCATTTGGGAAATCCAGCCGCCCTCCGCCCCTCTTTCCGCTCCCTCCATCCCCACCCCGGCACCCCCGCGGCCAGTGCCCCCTTGCCAAGGTCGGCGGGGTCCCGCCCCAGAACTTTCCGAGTCCCCCACGAAGCCGCCCTTTCCGAGCCTTCCGAGAGAACCAGCCAGTGTGACCAAGGCAAGTACTCCAGCCTCGTCTGCCACTTACCTTGCTGGGTCCCCAGGCCGCAGCCGGCCCGGGCTCAGGCGATGCCACTCCTACCAGATCCATTCGGGGATGAAGGCAGAGACAAGAACAGAGCAGAGAGGTGGCAAGATGGGAAGCAGGCTCCGCCGAGGAGACAGGCGGGGCAGGGACAACTGGCTGCTGATGCCGGAGCTGGAGGTGACAGATGGCGGCGACGGCGGCGGCCGCGTCCGGAACTGGATCTCTCCTCTTCCGCCCTCGTCGCTGGGACAGTCGCTTGCAATTGGCCACACGCCCCTAGCTCCTCCTTAAGGCTCCTTTCCCCGCCCCCGGGCAGGCTACTTCCGGCCGCTGGCCGCCGGGCTCGGGGAAGCAAGGATCAGCTGGCTGTCGCTTGGTGTCACGTTGCCTATGTCGGGCAGGGCATGGCAAGAACTGGGTGTGGCTTCCTTTGGCCCAGGCTCTGCCCTGTCCCCGCACTGCCATCTCCTTGGCACCCCGAGACTGCCGCTGGATCTAAACTAGATTAGACTGGTGGATTGTAAATAAACAAACTAGGCTCTCTCTGTTCATTCATTATTTCCTGGAGCAGTTCTAAACTGGGATGACTTGGGAGACAGCAAATGGCAGGTTTATAGACGGAAAAGGCCTGGAGAGGACGGTCGGAGTTTGTGGTGGTTGTTGTTGGGGGGTGGGGCGTAGAATGCGGAAAATGTGTAAAATGTGTTACGTAACAGTGAACAAAAATAAGACTGCATAATGAAAGTTTTGATTCTGTATTTTGTAGAGAGATTCTAATAAAATGACCAGATAAAAGATAACTAAGCATTGCATTTCACTTAGTATATCAATGCACTCTTCAAATCTTTCATGAACGTTTTAGTCCTCAAAATTACCCTGAGAGCTAAATTCTGTCATTATCTCTATTTTACTGATATTGAAACTGAGGCACAGAGAGGTAAAGTAATTTAGTTGAGGTCACACAGATAACAAGTGGCAAAGCTAATAAGGGGTGAACCCAGACAATCGGTTTGGGAACTGGACTAGTTGTACATTATATTTTGACTATAAACAATACACTGTCTATATGTTGTATATTCAAACATACTAGAAATAGGTACTGAATAACTCTTTTTCCCTAAATCTCAGTTCCGAGTCAGTATCTCTGTCCATACTTGAGAGCCCTGGGTTACTGATCTTAATGATTTCCATTAGCATGCAATCTTTGCCTCCTTTCCATTCCAGGTGAAAACATGTTCTGAATCCTCCAAACACTCCTATTGCAGTAAGGCAAACTATAGCCATATGATAGGGTACAGACATGTGCTTGGCAAATGTTGCCTATATAAGTGAATGTGTGTGGAAATTGTGTTCCTTCTTAGTGTTCAAAGGATTGTAATTGGAGGATAGTTGAAGAAAAAAGAGTGTAACTATTAATAGAAATGGACTTCTCAATTCTGGTTAGGAAAAAATAGGAGAGGCCTGGGCGTGGTGGCTCATACCTGTAATCCCAGCACTTTGGGAGGCCAAGGCGGGTGGATCACCCGAGGTCAAGAGTTTGAGACCAGCCTAGCCAACATGGTGAAACCCCGTCTCTACTAAAAATATAAAAATCAGCCGGGTGTGGTGGCACACACTTGTAATCCCAGCTACTCAGAAGGCTGAGGCAGGAGAATCACTTGACCCGGGGAGGCGAAGGTTGCAGTTAGCTGAGACCATGCCACTGCACTCCAACCTGGGCAACACAGCAAGACTCAGTCTCAAAAAAAAAAAAAAAAAAAAAAAAAGATTAAAAGGAAAAGAGCAGACCGGAAAGAAAAGCTGAGATGCAGTGTATGACAAAAATGTGCCAGTGAGAGACTATTTGGAGGATATATCAGAAAAGGACAGGAAGTCGAAAATAAAACTAGGAATCTGAATTTTGCTTTGTTTTGTTTTGTTTTGAATGTAAAGGAGAAAGAGGTCAGATTTTTTTTTTTTAACTTTTTTCTTTTCTTTTTGAAACGGAGTCTCGCTCTGTTGTCAGGCTGGAGTGCAGTGGCGTGATCTAGGCTCACTGCAACCTCCGCCTCCTGTGTTCAAGCGATTCTTCTGCCTCAACCTTTCGAGTAGCTGGGACTATCGGTGCGTGCCACTGAGCCTGGCTAATTGTTGTATTTTTAGTAGAGACGGTGTTTCACCATGTTGGACAGACTGGTTTCGAACTCCTGACCTCGTGATCTGCCCACATTGGCCTCCCAAAGTGCTGGGATTACAGGCGTGAGCCACCGCGCCTGGCTGGAAGAGGTCAGATCTACCCAGATGTCAGGAAGGGTTCCTTAGAGTAGATGACACTTGATCTCAGCCTCACAAGATGACCAGGCATTGGTGAGATGGGCTGTAAGGTGGAGTGGGACCTTCTGTACAAGGGGAGCAGTCTTCAGGGTACCTCGGAAAAGACCAGGTGGTTTGGCATGGTCAGATGCAGGACTCAACAGGGACAAAGTGAAAGAATGGGTTGGAGAATGCAGGAAAGGTCCAGGTCCAAGAGTTTTTTGGTTTTGTTTTTGACACAGAGTCTTGCTCTGTCACCCAGGCTGGAGTGCAGTGGCACAATCTCGGCTCACTGCAACATCCGCCTCCCAGGTTCAAGCAGCAATTCTCCTGCCTCAGCCTCCTGAGTAACTGGGACTACAGGCATGTGCCACCACACCCAGCTAATAATTTTTTTTTTTTTTTTTTTTTTACACAGAGCCCAGGTTGGAGTGCAGAGGTGCAATCTCAGCTCACTGCAACCTCCGACTCCCAAGTTCAAGCGATTCTCTGGCCTCAGCCTCCCAAGTAGCTGGGATTACAGGTGCCTGCCACCACGCCTGGCTAATTTTTTTTTTTTTTTTTTTTAAGAGACGGGGTTTTGCCACATTGGCCAGGCTGGTCTCGAATTCCTGACTTCAGGTGACCCGCCTGCCTCGGCCTCTCAAAGTTCTGGGATTACAGACGTGAGCCACCGCGCCCGGCCGACACAGTCTTTAAATGTGTTAATACCTTTATCAGTCTAAGTTCAAGTCTCAGAAACCTTTTCTTTCTTTATTCCAACTTTGATCCAATTTCTCTTATTTCCAAGATTTGATTCTTGGGTTTTGGTGCCGATGTTGGCAGTGCCAGATGGGGGCAGGGCAGGATGGGAGGCAGGCATCTCAATGGAGGTCAAGAAGTCTGAGATAACTTCCGTTTTTTGATTGGTTGACTGGGTGGAAGGCGGTGTCTGGAGATCTGGTTTGAGGGGAAGATGATAGAATTAATTTTGTATTATTCATGTCACAATTAGGTTGTTTATGGAACACAGCAGCTATCAAAAACTGTAAATGCACATTTATTTGCCTATCTGTTTGTTTTTTTTTTCCCCTCGCAGGAGAGCAGGAATTGTGTTCACTATTGTAAACCAGTGCCTCGCATGGTGGCTGGCATATAGTAGGCACTCAATACATATTTGCAAATGAACAAACTGTATGGATGCTGTTTGAAAGTGGCCAATAGGCAGTATAGAGTTTATGAGAAAAAACAGGGGCTGAAAATAAAAATTTAGTAGCCATCATCATAACTACCATTTATTAAATGCTTACTATGTGTTTAAACATTTCAAATACATTAGCTCATTAGGTTCTACTTTTTGTTTTGCTTTGTTTTCGTGATAGGGTCTCCCTCTGTCACCCAAGCTGAGTGACAGCTCACTGCAACCTGGAATTCATGGGCTTATGTGATCCTCCCACCTCAGCCTCCTGAATAGCTGGAAGTAAAGGCACATGCCACCATGCCTGGCTGACTTTTAAATTTTTGGTAGAGATGGAGTCTCGCTATGTTGCTCAGGCTGGTCTTGAACTCCTGGGCTGAGGTGATCCTCCTATCTTGGTCTTCCAAAGTGCTGGGATTACAGGCATGAGCCACCACTCCTGGCCAATTCTTAAAATAATTATGGTGGATATTGTTATTCCTATATCAGAAAGCTGAAAGCTGGAGAGCCTGATGTAACACAGAATGAATTATGTGGTTTATAATGGCTGTGGACGTAATTTTTTGTTGTTGTTTGTTTGTTTGTTTGTTTGTTTTTGAGAGACAGTCTTACTCTGTCGCCCATGCTGGAGTGCAATGGTGCAATCTCGGCTCACTGCAACCTCCGCCTCCCAGGTTCATGTGATTCATCTGCCTCAGCCTCCTGAGTAACTGGGATTACAGGCGCGTGCCACCACGCCCCGCAAATTTTTTTATTTTTAGTAGAGGCGAGGTTTCACTATGTTGGCCAGGCTTGTCTTCAACTCCTGACCTCAGGTGATCTGCCCACCTCAGCCTCTCAAAATTCTGGGATTACAGGCATGAGCCACCGCATCCAGCTGGGCATAATTTTAAAAGGAGCTGGTTGTTAGGAGGAATGTAGGGAGTTAGGGACAGGAGATTTTGACGCACTGGAGTAAAGAAATTCAGTGGGAGAAAGGACACATGGAGCTAAAGAATTAAGTTGGTGTGGATATGGAGAAATGGGAACCCTGATACATGGCTTGTAGGAATGTGAAATGGTGCTCTGCTGTAGAAAACAGCTTGGCAGTTCCTCGAAAAGTTAAACATAGAATTATCATATAACCCAGAAATCCTATTCATAGGTATATACCCCAAAGAACTGAAAACAGACAACCAAATACTTGTATGTGAATGTTTACAAAACCATTATTCATGGTAGCCAAAAGGTAGAAACAAACCAAATGTCCATTAGTGGATAAATGGGCAAAATATGATATATACAAGCAATGGAATATTATTCAGTCATAGAAAGGAAAAGTTATGGGTTGATTTTGTGTCCCCACAAAATTCATATTTGAAGTCCTAACTCCCAGTACCTCAGAATGTAACCATACTTGGAGATAAGGTCTTTGAACAGGTGATTATGTTAAAATAAGGCCATCAGGATGGGGCCCTAACCTAGTAGGATTAGTGGCCTTATAAAAAGAGGAAGAAGCCCTAGCACCATACTCATACACACAGAGATGATCATGGGAAGAGGCAACCAGAGGGCAACCATCTGTGGGCCAAGAAGAGAGGCCTCAGAGGAACCCAACCCTGCCAGTACCTTGATCTTGAACTTCCAACCTCCAGAACTATGAGAAAATAGATGTTTGTTATGTAAGTCACCCTGTCTATGATATTGTGTTAAGGCAGTGCTAGCAAGCTAATACAGGACTGAAGTACTGATATGTGCTACAATGTGGATGAGCATTGAAAAAAACATGATGCTGAGTGAAAGAAGTCAGACATAAAGGCCACATATTCTATGAACTCATTTATATGAAAAATCCAGAATAGGTGAATTTATAATGACAGAAAGCAGATTGGGGGTTGCTAGGGAATGAGTGGGGAGGAGATAATGGGGAGTGACTGCTTCAAGGGTAAGCATAATGGGGTTTTCTTTAGGGGTGATATAGGTGGTGGTAGCACACCATTGTGAATCTGCTAAATGCTGAATTTTACACTTTAAAATGTTAATTTTATGTTATGTGAATTTCACCTCAATTTTTTAAAAAAGTGACAGAGATAGTGAGCTATTGAAGGATTTTAGAGGTAGAGGAGATGCAGGCAATTCTGAGGTCAGAGGAAGCCATAATGAAGAGGTGGTGAGGTGAGGTTGGGAAGCTTAACGGATCAGGATAAAAATGTCAGTGTATTGGACGGGTGATACGTGCGGACCCTAAAACTACCCAGCAAGATGGCAGACTTGAGGTAGAGTGGAAGAGAATGTACCAGTGCCACAGTCTTCAGACAATATGCAGATTGCACCCAAGAGATTGGTAGATGATGCTGTTAAGGAAATTTAGAGGTCATGATAATGGAATGTTTAGAGACTTGAGAGACCTGACAACCAAGGGGCCAGGAATAACATTTTGGGAGCTGCGATGTGGAGAGTAAGGAATGCTGCCCTGCCCTGGAGGGAAATGAACAGTTCCAGAAGACACTCAGGTTTTAAATGAGGCAAGGACATAGGGAGGGCAGGCTGTAAGGACAAGGGAAGTTGATTAATCCCTTGTTAAGGAACGGGTTCCCATGGGTTTTGTGGTTTAACAATTTTAATGGTTGCTTGTTGACAGTTAAGGTACATACCTGATGCCACCAACTATGTACTCCTTAAAAAGGAAGATAGAAGGACATGCACAATACTTACAAATTCTACATTTACAAATGTTGCTAACAGGAAAAATGTGGTTTACCAATAACAGCATTTAGTCCTATGTGATTTAATAGTGAGTCCTTCAATGGGGAAATGGCGATTTTGCTGTCAGGCAGAGTAAGCACAATGTTTAGAGGCTTTGGCTCCAGCTCCTACTCCCTGTCTTCTCTGCTGATGAACTCACTGGTTCTCTCTTTTTTTTTTTTGAGATGGAGTCTTGCTCTGTTGCCCAGGCTGGGGTGTGGTGGCACGATCTCGGCTCACTGCAAGCTCTGCCTCCCAGGTTCACGCCATTCTCCTGCCTCAGCCTCCCGAGTAGCTGGGACTACAGGCACCCACCACCACGCCCAGCTAATTTTTTTTTGTATTTTTTTTTTAGTACAGACGGGGTTTCACTTTATTAGCCAGGATGGTCCCAATCTCCTGACCTCGTGGTCCACCCATCTTGGCCTCCCAAAGTGCTGGGATTATAGGCGTGAGCCTCTGTGCCCGGCCAAACTCACTGGTTCTCAGCAGGAATGAAACTATTCGAGAATCTGCCCTGCCCAAACACATGAACCAGCAGATTCTTTGGTCTCTAAAGAGAATAGAAATAAGGCTCTTTAGTTTTTAATATTGAAATAAGTCTATTCTGCAAAGAGCTGTTTCAGGCAATTGACAACTATCTATTAACTACCTAGGAGCCCCCAAAGTCCCTTGGGAAAAACTGAGAACTATGAGATTGCACTTGGAGACAGAACAATAGTCACACAATAACATTAAATTACAATACAACACTTCTGTCTCAAAGAGTGCATGATTTATTTCCAAATGACAGCTATAGACACAAAGATTTCAGGATTCATTGTGGGGTAGTGAGATCTGGAAAGGCTGCATGGCACCAAAGTAGGTCATGAAGGTTGGGGAGAAGCTGTAACACTAGTTTGGGTGGAAGAATAGCCTAAGACTAGGCATAGGGGCAGGAAAGCTCATAGTATATTTAGTGACTACTGAGTAGTTTCATAAGATTACTAGATGAAATGTTACAGATATGGTTCAGTTAGGGTCAGCTGGGACTCAGCAGTTCTTAAGCCTATCTAACCCATTGCCATTTTTAATAACAAAGATTTTGTTTTGCTCCCTTTACTGCATAGCATCTTTTAAAATTGATATATAATGATCTGACTATAAGGGATAAACAAAAGGGAATTTATTTTTATTTATTTAAGACAGAGTCTTGCTGTGTCATCCAGGTTGGAGTGCAGTGACACAATCATGGCTCACAAGAGCCTTGACCTCCTAGGCTCAAGCAATTCTCTTGCCTCAGCCTCCTGAGTAACTGGGAGGTGTGCGCCACCACACCTGGCTACTTTTTTTATTTTTATATTTTGTAGAAACGGGGTTTCACCATGTTGCCAAGGCTGGTCTCAAACTCCTAGGCTCACGTGATCCTCCTGCCTTGGCCTCCCAAAGTCCTGAGATTACAGGTGTGAAGCACTGTGCCCGGCTTCTAGCATCATTTGTTTAAAAGTGCTGTTCTTTGTTCATTGGATTGTCTTGTCAAAAATCAGTTGGCCATAAATGTGAGGGATTTCAATTCTATTCCATTGGTCTATATGTGTATCCTTTTGCCAGTACCGTACTGTCTTGAGTGTAGCTTTGTAATAATCTCTGAAATTAAGAACTGTGAATCCTTTAACTTTGTTCTTCTCTTTCAAGATTTTTAGCTATAAAGGGTCTCTTTAATTTCTGTATGAATTTTAGGATCAGTTAATTTCTGCAGAGAAAGATAAACCAGTTACAATTCTGATTAGGACTGTATTGAATCTGTAGATCAACTTGGGGATTATTGTCATCTTAATAATATCCAGTCTTCCAATCCATAAGCATGGGATATTTTTCTGTTTAATTTTATTTATGTATTAGTTAATTCAATTGATCTTCTTTAATGCCCTTCAAAAATATTTAATAGTTGTCAGATAATAAATTTTGCATTCATTTTGCCAATTTTTCCTAAGTATTGTTTTTTATGATGTTTTAAATAAAACTGATTCCTTAGTTTTATTTTCAGATTGTGCATTGCAAGTGTATAGAAATATAATCGATTTTTGTATATTGATCTTGCATTCTACAACTTGCTGGATTCATCTACTAGTCCTAACAGTGTTTTAGTGTATTCTTTATGGTTTTCTATACATGAAATTTTGTCTTCTGTATTAGAGACAGTTTTATTTCTTCTTTTGAAATCTGGATGCCTTTTATTTATTTATTTTTTCTTGCCTTGTTGTCCTGGCTAGAGCCTCCAACACAATGTTGAATAGAAGTGACAAGGTGGTTATTCTAGTCTGGCTGCTGATCTTAGGGAGGAAAACCCTCTTTCATCATTAGCTATGTTAGCTACTATGTGGTTTTTTATAGAAGCCTTGTATGATATTGAGGAAGTTCCCTCCTATTTCTAGCTTCTGAATGTTTTTATTGTGAAGGGGTGTTGAATTTTGTCAAATGCCTTATCTATGTCTAGGTATCAATATAATAAATTATCCTTTATTAGATATTATGTATTGTATTAATTGGTTATTGTAGGTTAAACAAACGTTGCATTCCTGGGATAAGTCCCATTTGGCCAAGCTGTATATTCCTTTTCCATGTTGCTGAATTCCTTCTGCTAGTGTTTGGTTGAGGATTTTTGCACCTATATTCACAGGAGATATTTATATTTGCTCTGTTTTTTAAGGGTGATTTAAGGAGTTTCAAAATGTATGCTATTGCTTCTGCCATCTTTTGATATTCTGCATGTGTGCTATCGTAAAAATTTATTATTAAAAAAAGATTTGTGGGGGGCAAATCCCACAAGTCATTGTTTCATCCAAGCTTCCCTCTTTTTTCATTCAATAAACTTTTATTGAGCATTTATGAATATATTATCAAAAAATAAATTAATGGGTGGGGCGCGGTGGCTCATGCCTGTAATCTCAGCACTTTGGGAGGCCAAGGCTGGTGGATCACGAGGTTAGGAGATCGAGATCATCCTGGCTAACACGGTGAAACCTCGTCTCTACTAAAAAAATACAAAAGAATTAGCTGGGCTTGATGGCGGGCCCCAGTAGTCCCAGCTACTCGAGAGGCTGATGCAGGAGAATGGCGTGAACCCAGGAGGCAGAGCTTGCAGTGAGCCGAGATCGCTCCACTGCACTTCAGCCTGGGCGACAGAGCGAGACTCCATCTCAAAAAAAAAAAAAAAGAGAGATCGAGACCATCCTGGCCAACATGGTGAAACCCCGTCTCCTAAAAAATACAAAAAAAATTAGCTGGGTATGGTGGCAGGCGCCTGTAGTCCCAGCTACTCGGGAGGCTGAGGCAGGAGAATCGCTTGAAGCCGGGAGATGGAGGTTTCAGTGAGCCAAGATCGTGCCATTGTACTCCAGCCTGGTGACAGAGCGAGACTCCGTCTCAAAAAAATAATTAATTAATTAATTAATTAATTAAAGATAATGCCCCTTTGGTCTCAAACATCTCAATTAATAATACAAGTACATATTTTCATGTGCATAGAAAGTTTACTTCAATCTTACATTAACAGCTATGGTTTGTCAATGTAAAATCTGCTGATTTTGTTTTAACTCAGTCTCTGTGGAACAGAATAATACGGTTTTGGAAAAATCAATACCTCTGGCAATATCTTTCAGCTCTTTTACTGCTAACGTCAATATCAATTTTCATGACTCAGTGTTCTGGTTGTTCCCGTTTGGTATGCAAAATTTGTAAAAGAAAACAAGTTAAGCAATGATTAGGAAATAATAAGGCCTGAATCGAATTTGCTCTTCTGCTGAAAGAGCTCAGAGAAATCTCAGGTAAATACCAACCATTGATTTCAAGCAAATTCTACTGGGCGAAAATTTTCTTTGTAAGGACTATTTAGCTCTGAAACAAGTTTCCGAAAGTAACTTCAAGGAAACCTAACTCTTTATTTATCTGATTTATGCTTTATGCTATTTATCTGATTTAAGCTGTATTTATCTTTTCCAAAAGTTCATTTACCTTTGATGTAGAGACTATATATCCGGTGTTTGCTTGGATAATACAGTTTGATAAGCAGTTTACTTAGGGAAAACAAATAATTAGTTCTTTATTTGCTGGCTATACAATCTCTAAATAATTTTGTAAACTTTAATCCTGTAACTAAAGAAGTCTAAATTATCTTAGACACAGTGATTGCTGTAACCAAGCGAGTTATAGAGAAATGCCACACTTTGAGACAAATTAAAGAGTCCTCTATTAGCCAGCGACCAAGAGGCAGCTAACGCCCAAAATTCTCTCAGCCCCGAGGACCGGGCTAATTCTGTTTACATACCGTGGTCTAAATAGGGGAGGGGGGATTTTAGCTGAAGCAATTTTTACAGAAGCAGAACTGGCAAAAAGTTAAAAAACTAATTGGTTACAAATGCAGTTACAAAAAAAATAAACAGTTCCAGGTGCAGGGGCTTAAACTATCACAAAGAGATAAATGCAGGGGTTTTGGGTGCCATCCACCGAGCGCGTCCCCAGGAGCTGCTGGTGCAGCTTGCCTCAATATCTTATCAGTAGGTGCATTCCTGAACGTGCTTTGAGTCAGTTTTACACTAGGTATGCCTTAAGGGATGGAGTTGAAAGGGGGCTGCAAGTGAAGAAACTAAAAATGGAGTCTGTTTGGCTCTCTCTCTGCTAGGAGAGAGTCACTCAGGTTAAAACACGGTAGGGTATCACATGATTGTTTCTGGGTAGGCATTTGTCCTGGGATGGTCTAGTTTTAAGGAACCACAGGCTTGTTGTTTGTTGAATGAGGGAAGAGAAATTCACTCTTATTCTGAAGCTGAATGAGTCACAAGTAACCCTGGTTACTCTGGCAGCAGTAATCACGTGAGAACCCAGGCGCCCTGGAAAGCAGAGCCAAGAGTAGGAAGAAACTAGGTTCTTGGTTGGTGACCATTTATCATCCAAACCAAGACCCTTGTAGGAATGAAAGGGGTGCTGTTAATAATTATTCTAGGACAAAAGCATAAATCAGAAGCGTTTTAGGCAAATCAGGATCCATAGTCACCCAAGTTCTTGGTGATACCCCATGTATTGTTGAATACCTGGACCAAACTATACTTGAAGCCTTATCTATCTGGACTTTTCAGTTACATGAACCAATGTATTCTTATTATTTAAGCCAATATGTGTTTGAAGTTCTCTGACTTACACTATAAAATATCCTAATTAATATAGTCTCTCAACTTCTTTCCAATTTCTTCTCTGTTTTGAAACCATTGGAATTTCCGGACATGTCTGGAAACAATGTTAATAATCTTCCATCACATACGTTTATACATACCACTCAACTGGCATTTCTGCATTTGATCGGAAACCAATTTCACATTCTGCCTATTTTTGACACTTTAAAATAAAATTAAATAACAAAATATTACAATCTTATATTAGAATTATTAGATTTCAGCTGGGCACAGTGGCTTATGCCTGTAATCGCAGCACTTTGGGAGGCCAAGGCAGGCAGACTGCTTGAGTCCAGGAGTTCGATACCAGCCTAAGCAACATGGCAAAACTTCATCTCTACAAAAAACACAAAAATTAGTTGGGCATGGCAGCACGTACCTGTAGTCCAGCTACTAAAGAGGCTGAGATGGGAGGATAGCTTGAGCCTGGGAGGCAGAGATTGCAGTGAGCCAAGATTATACCACTGCACTCCAGCCTGGGTGACAGAGCAAGACTTCACCTCAAATGACAAAGAAAAAAAGAATGATTAGATTTCTTTGGTAATAATATATAACAGAAGTGAGATTAAACTTAATATAGTATGAATACCTTTAATTAGGAACTGAATTGGCATACTCATTACTTTTTAGGCAACACCGTACAAAGCCTGCACAATAGTGAAACAAAGCAATAACAACTATCAAAGAAGTTTACCAACAAAAGTGTTTCTGCCAATGCAATTTAAGCTACTCATTTGCTGTAGTTGTTATCCTCTTAATAGCAATATCGCTTTAAAGGCAATCTCTTGTGAGGTTGTTTGATGCTCATGTGGCAAGTTGGTGACTGTAGGTGTCTTTTGGGTTATGGGATTCTAAGCCTTTTTGGTATTACATGTGTTACATGTTGTTTACCATTTTGAAATCCCATTCCTACATCACTTCGTTGTTGCAGTCATTCAGTTGACAGATTCCTTCATCATGCATTTATTAGTGTACCTAGTTTGTGTAAGACACCAAGCTAAGCAGAGGGGCGCCTATGCTCTCCAAGAGCTGCCATGTGGCTGAGGAGAGAGGGTATGCAATACCCTGACTCTAATACAGCTTCTTTTTATTGTTTTAATTTTGGGGGGGACAGGGTCTTGCTCTGTCACCCAGCCTGGAGTGCAGTGGTGTGATCTTGGCTCACTGCAGCCTCCACCTCCTGGGTTCAAGTGATTCTCCTGCCTCAGCCTCTCAAGTAGCTGGGATTGCAGGTGCACACCACCATGCCCAGCTATTCTTTTTTTTTTTTTGAGACGGAGTCTCGCTCTGTCACCCAGGCTAGAGTGCAGTGGTGTGATCTCGGCTTACTGCCAGCTCTGCCTCCTGGGTTCACGCCATTTTCCTGCCTCAGCCTCCCGACTAGCTGGGACTACAGGTGCCTGCCGCCACGCCCGGCTAATTTTTTGTATTTTTAGTAGAGACAGGGTTTCACCATGTGAGCCAGGATGGTCTCGATCTCCTGATCTCGTGATCTACCCACTTCGGACTTCCAAAGTGCTAGGATTACAGGCATGAGCCACCGCGCCCGGCATCTTTTGTATTTTTAATAGAGATGGGGTTTTGCCATGTTGGCCAGGCTGGTCTTGAACTCCTGACCACAGGTGATCTGCCCAACTTGGCATCCCAAAGTGCTGGGATTACAGGCACACACCACCATGCCCAGCTAATTTTTTGTATTTTTAGTAGAGATGGGGTTTCACCATGTTGGCCAGATTGGTCTTGAACTCCTGACCTCAGGTGATCCACCCACCCCAGCCTCCCAAAGTGCTGGGATTACAGGCGTGAGCCACCACCCTCGGCCTAATACAGCTTCTTAACTGGTGTGGCTGGGCAAGAGTTACAGGAGTTCCTCCTCATCTTCAGGGAGGCCTGGACAGCATTTCAGACTCTAAGCAGTGTCAGCAATTTAGCCTGGGGCTCTGAACAAATACTTTCATTTTCTTCATGAACCACAATATGGAAAAAATGTAAGGTGCTAATTACTGTAACACATACTAAAAAGTAGTACTGGAAAAGAGAGGAGAATAAGTTATGCTTGAAGTGCTTGAGAAGAGCTAGACCTAAGTAGGATTCCTACAGGCACAAAGTAAAGGGAAGTGGAAAGTAATGATTTAAGAAAATACACACACGCTGTGATTCTGCAATCCTCCTGTTGGGAATCTATTCTACAGAAATTAAACCAGCAGGAGGTAAAGACATATGTACAAAGATGTTTATTATAGCCTTGTTTGTTGTAGCAAAAGACTAGAAACAACATAATTATGTCAACAGCAGAATGTTTGAATACATTATGGTATATCCATACTATGGAATGCCTGCAGCTTTTTAAAAATATTAAATCTCTATGTGTTGACCTGTAGTTGTAAAAGTAAGTTGTTTAGCAATGTGAATAGCTAGATCCATTTTTGTGAGGCAACGACTTATAAATGGGTATATGTTGATCTATGAATACTGAGGAAGGTGTAGAAGGATACACCAACCTGTTAATATTGGTCATGTGGGTAGTGGTGGTGAAGAGTGTGGTATTGGTTTGCTAATTTTTCTTTTATAAATCTCTACTGGTCTTGTTACAATGATTTTTTTTTTTTTTGAGACAGAATCTCACTCTGTCTCCCAGGCTGGAGTGCAGTGGTGTGATCTTGGCTCACTGCAAACTCCGCCTCCTGGGCTCACGCCATTCTCCTGCCTCAGCATCCTGAGTACCTGGGACTACAGGCACCCGCCACCACGCCCAGCTAATTTTTTTGGGTATTTTTTTAGTAGAGATGGGGTTTCACCATGTTAGCCAGGATGGTCTTGATCTCTTGACCTCGTGATCCACCTGCCTTGGCCTCCCAAAGTGCTGGGATTACAGGCATGAGCCACCGAGCCCGGCCACAACGATCTTTTTAAGTTGTCATTAAAGATTGGTGTTTTGGAGAAGGAAACACAAACTCTGGGGCAAGAGCGATGGGTGAGAACTGAGTGTAGTCTTGTGAAGGGGCCTCCTTGTGAAGTGTTAACTTCTTACATGATTTTATTTCTATGGAGAGGAAAATTTAGTGCATTTGAAGCTTCATCTCCTCTCTTCCTGTTCTGTATTTTTCCTTTTAATAACCCCGTGTACTAGTCTGTTTTCACGCTGCTGATAAAGACTTACCCAAGACTTGGTAATTTATAAAGAAAAAGAGGTTTAATGGACTCACAGTTCCACGGGGCTGAGGAGGCTTCATAATCATGGTGGAAGGCAAAAGGCACGTCTTACATGGTGGCAGCAAGAGAGAAAAAATGAGAGTCAAGTGAAAGAGGTTTCCCCTTATAAAACCATCAGATCACGAGAAGAGTACGGGGGAAACTGCCCTCATGATTCAATTATCTGCCACCAGGTCCTTCCCATAACATGTGGGAATTATGGAAGCTACAATTCAAGATGAGATTTGGGGGTACAGCCAAACCATATCATCCAGTCTCAGTAGAGAAAGCTATATCCATCCGTACAAGTGGTTTGAAGGAGACTGTGGGAGAAAAGGGAGGGAAGGGGTGACCAGCCCACCTCCATCTCTATATGCTGGTGCCCTGTGCAGACCAACCAGTAGGCCCAGGAAGAGACCTGTGGAAAGGTGAGCAGAGGCAAAGGACTGCGATGAGACAGTGGTGGCTGGGGAGTGGCTTCAAGGGGACACGCGGAGGTCAGCCCTCCCTCAACGCTGGAGGGAGCAGAGAGAAAAAAGGCTTGCCTCTGAAAAACAGAAAAATTACATAAAGGTTGGTGTGTCGTTTCCCATCCACTGCTCCAGCACCGAGGGCCAGAAGGACTTTTGCTGTGGCTTAAGAGTGATGGTTTCCCTGTGTGTGGGTGTTTCTGAAAAGCTGTGTGTTTCTACAGGCAGAGAACACTGGCACTTCTTGCTACTGTCTAAGTCCATCAATAGGTTTTCTTGCATGGTTTACTAATATTTGCCGGAAGCCTCATGAGTCCAATTTTCCACACTAGAGACTAGGAATAGGCATAGGAATAGCAATGGGAGCTATGCTTGAAACTCTACTTTGGGAAAGGATTCTTATTTTATAGAAATGTCAACGGAATGGAATGACTTTACTTAAATACAAACAAAATTTTAAAAACCTATACTAAATTCCAGTTCTTTCCTCCTTCACCTTCCCTCTTTTAAATGAACATTTGTTGTTGTTACCTTTTTTGTGTCATTTGCCAAAGCGCTACAGACTCAGTGGAGAAAACTGGGAAAATTCAGTGAAGCACGGGTAATATTTTGGTCTTATGGTATAGAGATAGCGATGAACATTTTTCTTTAAACAGTGATGGGGTATTGTGAACTGCGGTATGCTTTTTTCCTCTTCTGCCACTTTCTACTTTTTAAAAGAAGGATGACTGTCCGACCTTCCTGTACTGGTTGTCGCAGCCCGGGCCAGCCATGGTTGCAGACAGACCGCGGGCTGGGTGCCTCCCTGCCGGGTCCCCAGCCTGCCCGGCCTTTGCCGGCGCGGCCCCTTTAAGGAGGCAGACGGCGGGGGCGGTCCCCGCGCTGATTGGCGGAGCTCGGAGCCACGTGGCCGTCTCGGGGCTGCTGCTGTTGCTGTTGCTGCTGCTGGGGTCGGGCGGCGGCCAGGGGGTTTGGGTAGGCACAGCTGGACCCCGGGAAGGGGACGAGTCGACAGATGTGCGTGAGGAGGTCCCTGGTCGGCCTCACCTTTTGTACCTGCTACCTGGCTTCTTACCTTACGAACAAGGTGAGGGGGCGGGCGCGGGAGGCGGAGTTTGCACGTGGGAGGTTTGAGTCGGATAATCTTCCCGTGACAAACGGAGCCTCCTCCTGCTTTTTACCTCATTCTTACTTTTACCTCATTCTTCCTAGTGGCGATGGAGAGCGAACCTCCTCCGCGTGTGGGATGCTCTTTTCGAAATAGGATTTGTCAGCTTGTACTGTCCCTGTTTCCTGCACTGTAAAGCATGGCACATCTCCAGGGAAACAGGATTTTTGGGCTGGCCGCTTCCCGGGAACTTGGTGTGGGGCTGTGTGGACTAGTTTTAAGAGCAAGCAAGCAATTGGCTCCTGCTTCCCCGGGGAGGAAGAATCAGAAGAAATCTGACACATCCTGCCTTTTTTCTAAACACGCCCCTGTCCTAGAGCCCCGTGAGGTTCCAGAAGCCTTTAAATAGAAGAGATTAAACCGTCTCCCCCTCGCACTGCTGATTCCCGAATCAATTTTTTCAACGTCTCCACTGTAAGCACTTTAGGAGATTTTCATGGAATTATTTTTAAAAATAAAACGTACATTTAGTTTTAGGTTTAAACTGATGCCATGAAATCATGAAAACCTTTTGGCGAGGAAGCAGAGAAGCAGTGGTGCCAGGCTTGGGGTTTTGTTTTGCAAGGACGGGGAAGCTGGCTTTAGGTCTGGTACCACGCAGGGAAAGGTTGGACCCAGTAGGACCGAGTGAGCATAGCTGGTGCATTACCTGTTGGCCTGGGCTCTGGGCTGGCCCCAGCCAAAGTGGGAATACACGGTGCAGGACCACCTGGCCCCACTGCAGGGTCTTACCGCGGGCTCCCCACCTGCTCCGCTCTTCCTCTCCCCTCTCTTCCTCTCTGGAAAAGAACCATCAACAAACAGCATTTCCTTCTACCTCCTATCCTAGGGTGAATGGCTGTCTTTACATATTCAGAGGATGCTCCCCAACCCCCTTTCCTTCACCAGTTGATTTTTATTTTATTTTATTTTTTTTTCATTTCTTTGAGATAGAGTCTCGCTCTGTCACCCAGACTGGAGTGCAGCGATGCGATCTCGGCTCACTGCAACCTCTGCTTCCCGGGTTCAAGCGATTCTCCTGCCTCAGCCTCCCGAGTAGCTGGGGCTACAAGTGTGCGCCACCACGCAGGGCTAATTTTTGTACTTTTAGTAGAGACGAGGTTTCACCTTGTTGTCCAGGCTGGTCTCGAACTCCTGACCTCAGGTGATCCGCCCGCCTCAGCCTTCCAAAATGCTGAGATTACAGATGTGAGCCATTGCGCCCGGCCTCCAGTTGATTTTTAGTTATGGCGATATGCCTTTGAAGGTCCATAAATGCAGCCTTCCTGGGAGGCAGTTATGGGTTTTACTTCCTGGCTCCACTTACTTGGCGTTTGGAACCTTACTCTTTCTAAACCTAAGTTTCTTAACTTTAAGATGGGACAAAGTGTGCTCTTGAAAGTGTTGTGGCCGGGTGCGGTGGCTCACGCCTGCAATCCCAGGACTTTGGGAGGCTGAGGCGGGTGGATTGTTTGAGGGCAGGAGTTCGAAACCAGCCTGGCCAACATGGCAAAACCCCGTCTCTACTAAAAATACAAAAATTAGCTGGGCGTGGTGGCAGACGCCTGTAATTCCAGCTACCCAGGTGGCTGAGGCAGGAGAATCACTTGCACCTGGGAGGCGGAGGTTGTAGTGAGCCGATTTTGCACTCCAACCTGGGCAACAGAGCGAAACTCCATCTCAAAAAAAAAAAAAAAAGAAAAAAGAAAGAAAGTGTTGTTGTGAGAGTTAATGGAAATGATGTTGGCCAGGCACAGTGGCTCAGGCCTATAATCCGAGCACTTTGGGAGGCTGAGGTGGGCGGATCACCTGAGATCGGGAATTTGAGGCCAGCCTGGTAAATATGGTGAGACCCCATTTTGACTAAAAACACAAAAATTAGCCGGGCGTGGTGGCGGGCGCCTGTACTCTCAGCTACTCGGGAGACTGAGGCATGAGAATCACTTGAGCCAGGGAGGCAGAGGTTGCAGTGGGCAGAGATCAGGCCACTGCACCACAGCCTGGGCAACAGAGTGAGATTTCATCTCAGCAAAAGAAATGATGTTTGTAAGGTAGGTGGCCTAGTGCTTGCCATTGTAGCAAACTATAAGGTAAGTTGTCCTTACTCTGGAAGAAAAGAAAGGACAATCTTTTGTTTATACTGTGACAGTAATTAATAACTTTTAACAGATTTGTTTTCTTCTCATGGGACAAGTAGCTAAACTAAAGGAATATATATATATATATATTTTTTTGGTAGCACCTACTCAGGAATTTGGGAATTTGTGAAATTTCTGGATTTTTCAATTTAACTATTCTAATTTGTCTAGTGAACCTGATGGATATGATGATAAAATTTTACTTTAAAACAAAATAACCTTTCTTTTATTTCCATATAATCATTAGAAGGGGTAGATTAACACATCTGTCATGAAAGCCCATGAGCCATGGCATTGGTTAGATAAAAAACATTTTATCTAAGCAAAAAAAAAAGCGGACAAATAGCATTTAGTTCATAGAAATTTATGCCCCTCTCTGGATGTACATTTTCTTTCTTTCTTCCTTTCTTTCCTTTCTTTCTTTCTTTCCTTTCTCTCTCTCTCTCTTTCTTTTCTTTTCTTTCGACACAAGCTCACTCTGTCATCCAGGCTGCAGTGCAGTGGTGCAATCTCAGCTCACCACAACCTCCACCTACCGGGTTCAAGTGATTCTAGTGCCTCAGCCTCCCGAGTAGCTGGGACTACAGGTGTGCACCACCATGCTGGGCTAATTTTTATATTTTTAGTAGAGGTAGGGTTTCGTCATGTTGGCCAGATTGGTCTCGAACTCCTGACCTCGGATGATCCGCCCACTTCAGCCTCCCAAAGTGCTGGGATTACAGGCATGAGCCACCACGCCTGGCTTGGATGTACGTATTCATTTGTGGTACTTTTACAAAATTTTTTGGAGCCCCATGGCATTTTATAAATTTTTGTCTGTTTTTTGAGACAGGGTCTTCTTCTGTCACCCAGGATGGAGTGCAGTGGTGCAGTCATGGCTCACTATAACCTCTGCCTCCCAGGCTCAAGCGATCCACACACCTCAGCCTCCTCAGTAGCTGGGACTATAGGCACGCGCCACCATGCCTGGCTAATTTTTGTATTTTTTTTTTATAGAGACGAAGTTTTGCCATGTTGCTCAGGCTAGTTTTTAACTCCTGGGCTCAAGCAATCTGCCCACTTTGCCTTCGCCTCTCAAATGCTGGGCTTACAGGTATGAGCCACCGTGCCCAGCCAACAAATTTAATAAAAAAGACAAAATACCTCCCATGTACATAATGCGTCTAGGTGTTAGATTAAATTAAACCAAATTGTTTGGTCCCAAGAATATATAATCTGAATAATTGAAATCATAGCTGACCACGGACCCTGAGAATATAAATACGATGGTTTGGAATGCTTTGGCTTGGGGATGTTGGGAAGTGTCAGAACTAGTGGAAAGAGTAGGTCAAGAACAGCTTTTGTTTATACTGTGACAGTAATTTATAACTTTTAATAGATTTGTTTTCTTCTCATGGGACAAGTAGCTAAAGGAAGATTTTTTTTTTTTTTTGGTAGCACCTACTCAGGAATTTGTGAATTTGAGAAATCTCTGGCTTTTTCAATTTAACTATTCTAATTTGTCTAGTGACAAATTAGTGCCAGGAAAGAAGGGGAGACGAAGGAGATTGTCCACAGAGGGAGGAGGAGGTGAGCTCGAGAGTGGAGGAGAGGAGATGGGAGAGCCAGGGAGGTTGTACATTATGGGACCCTGGTGAAGAACTTTATATCTCTTAGAAGCTTGAGCCTTTTATGGCCATTGTTTCATCTTCTCAACCGGGACGGTGATGTTCCCTTCTGGCAACCAAGGCTCGGGGGGGGTCGGCTTGGACCAAGTAGAGGCCAACTGGGAAGAAATCTGCAGTGGACACCCATGAACATATTCATTCTACTATGAGCATATTCTACCATGAGCATATTCTACCATGAGCATATTCTACTATGAGCATATTCTATTATAAGCATATTCTACTCTAATGTGGCAGAGAGCATGTAATTTCTCTTCCACATTAATTTTCTTTTGAATTAGTGGAGTTTTTTTTTGTATGTGTCTAAAGTAGAGGATGCTCTCTTCTAGTTTTTTGAAGCTTCCATTTCAGTTTATTTCCATATTTCTTAGTGTAATTTTCTCCTTCAGCCGTTCCTCTATTTATTTGTAGAAAGAAAATTCTTTTGAAAAAATCTTATATAGCTCATTCTGACCCCTTCTATTGTTTGAAAGAATGATCAATATTTGTTAGAAATTTGAAACAGCAAGTGTGCTGTCAAAGGAAGCTGCCCTAGGTAGGGAGGGAGGAGAAAGCACCACATCGTTGAGTTCTGGCTTGGTGGCCTGGGCTGGCCCAGGCTGATGACATGTTCCTCCGTCCTTTGGGAGGTTCCAGCTGTAATCAGGCCCTAGGCAGCCGGCTGTCCTTCTTCCCTTCATAGCAATTGAGCCTTCAGCTCAGAGGCAAAGTTCATTTCTGATCTGGACAAGTGGTTGGCATCTGTAAAATACAAAGAATGTATTAAATTAATAAATACTAAAACCTCAGTGAAAATAAATGGGTAAATGGCAGAAGTAGACAATTCACTGAAAAAAGAGATACAAGACCGGGCATGGTGGCTCATGCCTGTAATCCCAGCACTTTGAGAGGCCAAGACAGGTGGATCATCTGAGGTCAGGAGTTCAAGAGTAGCCAAAAATTAGCCAGACATGGTGGTGCGCACCTGTAGTCATGGCTACTTGGGAGGCTGAGGCAAGAACACCGCTTGAACCGGGAGGCAAAGGTTGCAGTGATCCAGGATTGCATCATTACATTCCAACCTGGGCAACGACGAGACTCCATCTCAAAAAAAAAAGAGTTACAAGTGGATAATAAGCATAAGAAATTTACTTACATACCTTTCAATGGCTCCAATTTTTTTTTTTTTTTTTTTTTTGAGACAGAGTCTTGCTCTGTTGCCGAGGCTGGAGTGCGGTGGTATGATCTTCGCCCACTGCAACCTCTGCCTCCCAGGCTCAAGCGATCCTCTCACCTCACCCTCCCAAGTAACTGAGACTACAGGCTTGCACAACCATGTCCGGCTAATTTTTGTATTTTTTATCAAGATGGGGTCTCACCCTGTTGCCCAGGCTGGTCTTCAACTCCTGGGCTCAAGTGATCCTTCCGCCTTGGCCTCCCAAAATGCTGGGATTACAGGTGTGAATGTCTTCCAAATTGCTCCTTCTCTTTCCTCAAGCACCTCATTGCTAGGGCTTTGCTGTTCAATGGATAGCATTTTGTCTGAGCAACACTTCTCAGTGACGCGAGGAATTGCCAGAAGGGGACAGCAATTAGGACCTTGATTCCATTTGTCATAGATTTCTTTTTTCTCTGTTCTTTAGCAAGGTGAGGCAAGAGTTTCAGGATCTTTGATTTCGCCCAGTATGTAGGCCAAAGCTAAGCACACAATAAACGAAACATTTATTGTTGTAATGAAGTTCGTTAAGGGTATTTCAGGCCATGACTCAGATGCTCACTTAATCCTTTCTTTTTCTCCATATGAGAATAAAAATATCAGAAAAGTAGGGAGGAACATACTGAATTATGTAGTAAATAGATTTCAAGGAAGAAGAGGAAGTGTAGAACAACGCATAGGCAGTTAGCTGTAATTGTGCATTTAGGAGCTCAAACAAGGGGAATTCTGTGTGGACTAATTCCTGGGAAAAAAGAAGATATATAAACTTGCCCAACACCAGTCCACTCCATTTTTTTAGAGCATGTGAAGGATCAGTAGAGTCGTTGCTTAAAGCCATTTGAAAGTTTTAGAATAAAAAAATTAATTCTTGGTGGTCAATAATAGGAAAAAAATGAAAAAGATACCCAGAAGGATGAAACACAATTCCTTCACTCATAAAGTGCTATAAATTCAATTATTATACATAAATATACATAAGAGAAATAGAAATTGACCTTGAGTTGGTTTTAAAAAAGTCCGTAACATCCTAAAACACAGCAAAAACTATGACTCCTATGCAGAATTAGTTTGAAAAAATCATTTAATACAAACAACATACAAAATCCTAAGATGCAGAATTAGTTTGGAAAAAAAAAATCATTTAATATAAAAGACATACAAAACTCCCAAAATTGAAGGACAACAAAGGAAAGAAAGACTAGGATGTGGTTTTACTTGGAGAGAAACAAAGAAAGGATTGGATTTTTAGGTAAACTGGACAGTAGATAAAGTGGATACCCTGAAAAAACAGACTGTGTCCGAGGACTTGTCTGAATTACTCTGGGGCTGCTACAGTTACAATGTGACATTTCTGGCATCTGGGAAGGTGCTGAGTGTTCCAACATCTGTAACATCAGACCCAGCTGCTGTGCTTCCTTGTTTGCTCATGATGCCAGCTCCATTTCACCAATTAAAGGACAGCCAGGCTTCTGGCAGCGCTGGGAAAAAGCGGCTCAATCTCTTTTTTTCTTTTCTTTTTTTTTTTTTGAGATAGACTCTCACTTTGTTGCCCAGGCTGGAGTGCAGCGGCACGATTTCTGCTCACTGCAACCTCTGCCTCCTAGGTTTAAGCGATTCTTCTGCCTCAGCCTCCTGAGTACCTGGGACTACATGTGTGCATCACCACGCCTGGCTAATTTTTGTGTTTTTAATAGAGACGGGGTTTCACCATATTGGCCAGGCTGGTCTCGATCTCCTCACCTTGTGATCCGCCTGCCTTGGCCTCCCAAAGTGCTGGGATTACAGGCGTGAGCCACCGTGCCCGGCCGGCTCAATTTCTTTAGTATTACTTAGGAGGTCATTTGTTTGCCCAGTCTGTGATTTTGATGAGAATAATGGCCTTTTTAAAACTTGAATGTACCTAGGTTATGTGGTTATGTGGTTATGTTTCTTTAATAGAAATGTCTTTGATTATATGGTTTGTCAATTTTCTATCATTTGAAATGTCCAATAATTTGGTGTTTGTTTTTCAGTATGTGCTGTCTGTCTTGAAATTTACCTACCCTACATTATTCCAAGGGTGAGTATCTTCTTTGCTCTTTATATACATTTTTAGGAAATGTCCAACCAACATCATTCTTTGAAATAGTTTTAATAACTGCATACTTTTTTTTTTTTTTTTTGGCAAGTAGACATATTGTAAGATATTTAGCCACCTTATTAACAGACATTTATGTTCCATTTTGGGGGTATGAAAACAATGTTACTAGACATTTTTGTGTTCAAGTCTGCCAGATTTCCAACTATTTCTTTGGGATTGATTCCTACATAAGAAATTTGGGTTAGGCTAGGCATGGTGTCTCATTACTATAATCCCAGCACTTTGGGAGGCTGGGGCAAGAGGATTGTATGAGGCTGGGAGTTCAAGACCAGTCTGGGAAACATAGCAAGATGCTGTCTACAAAAAAAAAAAAAAAAAGAAAGAAAAAGAAAACTGGCTTAACCATATGCAGAAAAATGAAACTGGACCCCTATGTCTCACCATATAAAAAATTAACTCAGGATGGATTAAAGACTTAAATGTAAGATATCAAACTCTAAAAATCCTAGAAGAAAACCTAGGAAATACTTTTCTGGACATTGTCTTAGACAAATAATTTATGGTAAGTCCTCAAAAGCAAATGCAACAGATGCAAAAATTGACAATTGGTACCTTATTAAACTAAAGACTTTCTGAACAGCAAAAGAAACTATTAACAGAGTAAAGAGATAGCCTACAGAATGGGAGAAAATATTTGCAAACTATGTATCCAACAGAGGACTAATATCCACAATCTATAAGGAACGTAAATAAATCAACAAGAAAAAAACTAAATAATTCCTTTAAAAGTAGGCAAGGTCCACGAATAGACACTTCTCAAAACAAGATGTGCAAGTGGCCAACATATGAAAAAATGCTTAACATCACAAATCATCAGAGAAATGCAATTCAAAACCACAATGAGATACCACCTCATACCAGTCAGAATGGCTGTTATTAAAAAGTCAAAAAATGGCCGGTGTGGTGGCTCACGCCTGTAATCCCAGCACTTTGGGAGGCCAAGGTGGGTGGATTACCTGAGGTCAGGAATTCAAGACCAGCATGGTGAAACCCCATCTCTACTAAAAATACAAAAGAATTAGCCAGGCATAATGGCACATGCCTGTAATCCCAGCTATTTGGGAGGCTGAGGTGGGAGAATGGCTTGAACCTGGGAGGCGGAGGTTGGAATAAGCGGGAGGTTGGAGTGAGCCAAGATCGCACCATTGTACTCCAGCCTGGGCAACAAGAGAGAAAATCTGTCTAAAAAAAAAAAAAAGGCAAAAAATAACATGTTGGCAAAGTTTTGGAGAAAAGGAAATGTTTATACACTGTTGGTAGGATTGTGAATTAGCTTAACCCCTATGGAAAGCAGTTTGGAGACTTCTAAAAGAATGAAAAATAGAATTACAATTTGACTCAGCAATCGCATTACTGGGTATATACTCAAGGAAAATAAATTCTTCTACCAAAAATATACCTACACTCACATGTATTTTATCACAGCACTATTCATAACAGCAAAGACAAGGAATCAACCTAGGTGCCCATCAACAGTGGATTGGATAAAGAAAATTTGGTATATATGTATATATGTATGTATATATATACTGTGGAATACCACACAGCTGTAAAAAAGAGCACAATTACGTCCTTAGCAGCAACGTGGATACAGCTGAAGGTCATTATCCTAAGTGAATTAACATAGAAAGAGAAAACCAAATACTGCAAGTTTTTACTTGTAAATGGTGGCTGAACATTGGGTACACATGGACATAAAGATGGAATAGTAGACACTGGGGATTCCCCAAGGGGAGAGTTAGGGAGAAACGTAAGTAAGGATTGAAAAACTACCTATTAGGTACTACTGTGTTCACTGGGTGACAGGATCAACAGAGGCCCAAACCAGCATCACACAATGTACCCGTGTAGCAAATCTGCACATGCACCCCTTGAATCTTAAAAAAAAAGAAAGAAAATTAGCTGGGCATGGTGACGTGAACCTGTAGTCTCAGCTACTCAGGAGGTTGAGACAGGAGGATTGTTGGACGCCAAGAGTTAGAGGCTGCGTGATCTTGCTGCTGTACTCCAGTTTGGGTGACAAAGTGAGATCCTGTCTCTAAAAAAAGAAAAATTAATTAATTTGGATTAAAGTGCATGAACTTCTTTAGTATTCTCCTTGAATAGTAACATATTCTTTTCCAAAAATGTTTGACCAATTGACATTGCCACCCAGCCTCTATATGAACGTTTCGATAATATTGTGCTCAAACTGTGATTCTCTTTGCTGATTTCATGAGCAAAAGGTGTATTGTTTTGTTGTATAATTTTTTAGGTTATTCATCAAGTTGGACAATTTTCTTATGCATATTATCCACTTGTATCTCTTTTCCGGTGAATTGTCTAGTTGTGCCTTTTATCCATTTATTTTCATTGAGGTTTTAGTGTTTTTCTTATTAATTTAATAAATTCTTTATATTTTAACGAGCTCAATCTGTTGTCCATTATGTTTTTGGAAATAATTTTTGCAATTTGTTCTTTGCCTTTCAATTTGTTTATAATTATTTCGATTATTTAAATATTTTTTATGTGGTCAGATATATTGACTGTTTCTTTCATGATTGCTTCCATTGCTTTTGTTCTTTTCTTCTCCATCATAAAACCATTTAGATATTCAACTATATTTCATTAAAACTTTATTCATCATTGTCAGTTTAATTTAGTGTATGGTGCAATGTGAAGAAATTGTCCCTTCCCCAGTAGTTAACTAATTTATACTGGCCTCATTTATTCTATAGTCCTTCCTTTTGCCTTATTCCCAAAGGCATAATCATCATTTAGATATTCACCTATATTTCCTTAAAGCTTTATTCAAGCTTTAATTGTCAGTTTAATTTAGCGTATGGTGCAATGTAAGGAAATTGTCCCTTCCCCAGTAGTTAACTAATTTATGCTAGCCTCATTTATTGTGTAATCCTTCCTTTGGCCTTATGTCCAAAGGCATAATAATCTGTATATGTTTGTTAATATCATATACAGACTGTCCCAACTTAACGACGGTTGGACTTACAATTGTTTGTACGATGGTGTGAAAGCAATATGCTTTCAGTAGAAACCATACTTAAGCTTTTGAGTTTTGCTGTTTCCCAGGCTAGCGATATGCCATACAATACTCTCCCCTGGTACTGGGCAGTAGTAGCAAGTGGTGAGCTGCAGCTCTCAGCCAGCCATGCTAATATAAATGTTCTGAACATGTTTATGGTAGGCGAGGCCAAGCTCTGGTGTTCGGTAGGTTATGTGTATTCAATGCTCTTTCAGTTATGACATTTTTAACGTATGATCAGTTTGTTGGGATATAACCCCATTGTAAGTTGAAGAGCATCTGTATAAAGTCATTTTTTGTCTGGGCACAGTGGCTCACACCTGTAACCTCAGCACTTTGGGAGGCCAAAGTGGGAGGATCTCTTGAGGCTGGGAGTTTGAGACCAGCTTGGCCAACATGACGAAACCCTGCCTCTACTAAAAATACAAAAATTAGCCAGGTGTGATGGTGAGCATCTGTAGTCCCTGCTACTTGGGAGGCGGAAACACACAAATTGCTTGAACCCAGGAAGCGGAGGTTGCAATGAGCTGAGATCATGCCACTGCACTCCAATCTGGGCAACAATGTGAGACTGTCCCAAAAATAAAAGATTTTTTTTTTTAAAGTCATTTTTCTTTTTCTTTTTCTTTCTTTTTTTTTTTTTTTTTTTTGAGAGGGAGTCTCGCTCTGTTGCCCAGGCTAGGGTGCAGTGGCCGGATCTCAGCTCACTGCAAGCTCCGCCTTCCCAGGTTCACGCCATTCTCCTGCCTCAGCCTCCCAAGTAGCTGGGACTACAGGTGCCCGCCACCACGCCCGGCTAGTTTTTTTGTGTTTTTTAGTAGAGACGAGGTTTCACCGGGTTAGCCAGGATGGTCTCGATCTCCTGACCTCGTGATCCGCCCGTCTCGGCCTCCCAAAGTGCTGGGATTACAGGCTTGAGCCACTGCGCCCGGCCAAAAAGTCATTTTTCTAAGGTCTCTTTTTGGGTATGTATTTGTCAATTTTGATGTTAAGGGACTAGTGCTGAATTGTTTTCATTGTTAAACCATTTAAATATGTAGTAGAGCGAGCCATCCCTCACTCTTCTTCTTTTAAAAAAATGTTCGTTATATTATCACCACTATGTTATTTCAGGTGAACTTTAAACTACTTTATCAAGCTCCTCCCTAATATTTCATAGCAAACACGTTTGTTTGTTTTTCTAGAGGCAGCCCCCCTCTCTGTCACGCAGGCTGGAGTACGGTGGCATGATCATAGCTCTCTGCAGCTTTGAACTCCTGGCCTCAAGCGATCCTCCCGGGATTACAGGCGTGAGCCACTGTGCCCGGCCTCATAGCAAAAGTTTTAAAGTATCTTCTGTGATTATGGGTATTTTAGTCAATAAAGCTGGGATACCGGCTTCTTTCTTACAGAGAAGCAAGCATGTTTTGGTTCTGATTGTCTTTCCACATCTGTAAAGGTAGAGGGACTGAGGGAAGGTGCGTAGGAAAGGGTGATCTCTATGCTTGGATTGCCATTCTCCTCCTTGTCCTTGGATGAGACAGACTGAATGCACCTCCCCCATAGAATGTAAGATCTACAAAGGCAGGAATTTTGATTTATCCATTTTGTCACTGGCGTATTCCCAGTGCCTAGAACAATGCCTGGTGTCCGGTAGGGCAGAGCAACATATTCTGCAGATGCCTGGGGTACATCAGTGAAGAAAACAGATCCCTGCCCTCATGGAGCTTGCTTTTTAAATTCCATCTGTTCCTTAAATTCACCTGCA
Organism: Theropithecus gelada; assembly: GCF_003255815.1. Lineage (NCBI taxonomy): Eukaryota > Metazoa > Chordata > Mammalia > Primates > Cercopithecidae > Theropithecus > Theropithecus gelada. The sequence goes on along the minus strand of NC_037686.1, from coordinate 15,527,265 downwards.
GTGAATGGTTACCCTCCATTTAACTACACAATTCAGAACCTGGGAGTGATTCTTGTTTCCTTTGTCTCCTTCATCCTCAACATCCGGTTAACCACCAGGGCCTCCTAGACATCTTCAGAATCTGTCCACTTTCTTCATCCATCTTGCCCCTTTCCAAGCCACTGTCTTCTCTTCAATTACTATAAAAACTCCTAACTTACTTCTTTGCCCCTAGTCTTGCTTCTCAGAAACATTCCCTCCCTTGTAAAGAGAGGGAGCTTCCCCAAATGTAAATGGGACAGGGTCACTCCCATGCCTGGAAGCCTTCAGTGAGTCCCCAGTTTGAAGTCCCAGCTCCTTATGATTGACGTGGTCCTTTAGGATCAGCCCCTTCTCTCCAGGGTCAGCTCTTGCTGCCCTCTCTCCAATGCTCCAGTGCTGCGGTCCAGACCAATTGAACTTCTCCAAGAAGCTTTGAATGAAGCCATTGTCTCTCTCACTTCTGAGCCTTTGTCCCTTCTGGATCTTCTGCTTTGAACGTGCTTCGGGTTTTTGCACAAAGTTATTCTCTCTTGGAAGTCTTACCCACTCACTAGACTAGGTTAGCTTCCCTCAACAGAGTGGCTTATAGTACCTGGTACACTTCCTTTTAGGGCTTCACACACTTTGTTGTAATTATTGATTAATTACCTTACTTTCACTAGATTGGAGTTTCTCAACCTTGGAATGACATTCCAGCACTGACATTTTGAGTTGGATAATTCTTTGCAGTGGGGACGGCCCTGCACGTTGTAGGATGTTTAGCAGCATCCCTGGCTTCTACTGGCTAGATTCCAGTGGCATACCTTCTGCTCCTCTCCCCAGCTGTGACAACCAAACATTTGTCTAGACACTGCTATATGTCCCCTGGAGGGGAAGATTGCCTGGTTGAGAATCACTGTGCTAGACCAAACTGTTTGAAGGCAGGACCCACATTTAGTATGTTCTGTTTGGCTGTGTCAGTGAAACTTCACACAGGATATATGCAAACTGGGTGTTATAGGCTGAGCAGGTGTTCACCACAGACAAAGAGATGGGAAGAACATTATGGGGCAAGAGGATGGCACACCCGGACTCCTAGAAGTATGACATGACCTGGCATGTTCCCAAGGCTGTGGGCCATCGGGTGTGGCTGGAATGTGGCTGCACACAGCAGACAGACAGGAGCTAACCCTGGAGAGGGGCGGGTGCAAGTCCCAAAGGACTTTCTGTGTCACACCCAAGTGACTTTGTCCTTTAGGCCAGAGTTCTCCACCGTGATGTGGCAACACATGGGTGTGTGGTGGTCATAGTCACTTCCGAGGTGAGCTGTCTCAAGTCATTTATCTTGAAACACAGGGTTTTGAAATTTATGAATGACTCATAAATTTCAAATTTACTTTAAAGTAAAGTAAATTTACTTTACTCATAAAGTAAAATAAAAAAGCAATTAGAGCAAGCAACTGTCCCTCTCACTCATTTGGCATTCTGATGTGCTTTCTGCATTGGGAGGGGAAGGGGTGTTTGTGACCTGTGCTGCCCCTGCACTGTGCATGCTGGGGGCTGTGTGTCTCAGGTGAGCTTCATGACCTAGGAGTGTGCTGTAGGCAGAAAAGAGGCTGAAGGTTGCTGCCTGTGGCACCAAGAAGAATCATCTGTTTTTAAAACAAGCAAGTAGCACAATTAAATTCGCATTTTAGGGCAAACCCTTTGGCTGCAAAGTAAAGAATGGATGGGGGGCAACCTTGGAAGAGGGGGACCAGTTAAGGGACTAATGCTGTGAGCCAGGCATGAGATGATGAGAGCCTGAATTGAGACAGAAGCAGGAGGGTTGGTAGGGAGGGAAGACTTCAGATTTGAATGCTGTTATGGGGATAAATAAAATCAATAGGATATTGTGCTTAGACGAGGGAGGTGAAGGCTGAAGAGGTGAGGTGGAATGCCGCCTAGGTTTCTGGTTTGGCTGATTAGGAGTAGGGAGGATGATTTGAGGGAGAGGTTCAGGGTGATGATTTAGGCATGTTATCACTGGGAGCTTGGCAGGGAGGATGGGAGGGGGCTGAGGGTTGAAACGGTATCTATTGGGCACAATGTATACTGTTCAGTTGATGGACACTGGAAGCCCAAACCTCACCATTGCTCACTATATCCATGTAACAAACCTGCACATATACCCCCAAATCTATGAATAATAACAATAATAATAATCATTGAGAGCTTGTGGGAGATCATTGTGGCAGTATCCAGGTGAGAATGGGGATTGGGGAATCGTCAAAGTAGAGGCAGTGGGAGAAGCAGTGACTATGAGCGAGGCCGTTCAGGAAAAGTCTAGAATAAGAGGAGAAGAGGCCAGGCGCGGTGGCTCACACCTGTAATGCCAGCACTTTGGGAGGCCAAGGCAGGTGGATCTTGAGGTCAGGAGATCGAGACCACCCTGGCTAACAGGGTAAAACTCCGTCTCTACTAAAAATACAAAAAATTAGCCAGGCGTGGTGGCGCGCGCCTATAGCCCCAACTGCTTAGGAGGCAGAGGCAGGATAATTGCTTGAACCTGGGAGGCGGGGGTTGCAGTGAGCCAAGTTTGCCCCATTGCACTCCAGCCTGAGCGACGCAGCAAAACTCCATCTCAAAAAAAAAAAAAAGAAAGAAAAGAAAACAAGAGGAGAAGAATGTCAATGTCAGTACTTGCTGGACAGCTGGACTCAAGGGAATAGTAGAGATTGAGAAGGAAAGTCTGAGAAATGGGATAATTGGGAGAGAGTGGGAGAAAAGAGGAGTAAACAGAGTTGCACGTGTCTCTTTGTGTCAGTCAGCAGATCTGCTGGGGCTGGATGGTGTTGGAGACTGTAGCACTCTATGAAATTCACATTGCCTCTTGTCCTTTCCAGGTGGCAGACACTCATTGGTGGACTTTTGCTTCATATGTCCTGGAAACTGGGCTGGGTAGAGATCAACAGCAGTTCAAGGTATAACCTCTCTGTGCTGGACTCATGCGTGATTCACACTCTGCTTCCTTTTGATGTTGTATAATTTCATATGATGTTACACTGGAAACACAGAGGTTTATTTATTTACTTATTTATTTATTTTTGAGACAGAGTCTCGCTCCGTCTCCCAGGCTGGGGTGCAGTGGCATGATCTTGGCTTACTGCAACCTCCGCCCCCCAGGTTCAAGCAATTCTCATGCCCCAGCCCCCAGAGTAGCTGGGATTACAGGCACATACCACCATGCCTGGCTAATTTTTGTGTTTTTAGTAGAGACGGGGTTTCACCATGTTGACCAGGCTGGTCTTGAACTCCTGACTTCAAGTGATCCACCTGCCTTGACCTCCCAAAATGCTAGGATTACAGGCGTGAGCCACTATGCCTGGCCAACACAGAGGTTTGTTTGAGTTGTTTGCTCTCTTAGTTCCCTTCTAACTGTGAAGTTTAGTGATTTATTTTCAGATAAAATTCAAATAGTATTTTCCTGGGTAGTAATGCCACTAATATAGTATTAACTGATACATTGATGTAGTGTGGGGAAAAAGTTAATTGAGATATGTATTTTATAATGTCAAATTAATTTTGCTTTGTTTTAGATCATAGGATATGATGAATGAAATTATATTAGCTTAACAAGTTTTTTTAGTAAATTTCTTATTTTAAATTATTTCTGGCTGAGCATGGTGGCTCATGCCTGTAATCCCAGCACTTTGGGAAACCAAGGCAGGAAGATCACTTGAGCCCAAGAGTTTGAGACCAGCCTGGACAACATAGGGAGACCCCACCTCTACAAAAATAATAAGAAAAATATTAACCAGGTGTGGTGCGTGCCTGTGTTCCCTGCTACTCAGGAGACTGAAGAGGGAGGATCACCTGAGCCTGGGAGGTCAAGGCTGTAGTTTGCCATGATTACACCACAGCACTCCAGCCTGAGCCACAGCAGGAGACCGTGCCTCAAAAAAAATTCTTACCTATAGAAAAGTTAGAATGATACAATGAACTCCCCTACCCATTACTCAGATTTCCTTATGATGATGCTTATTATTTTGAGATGGAGTTTTGCTCTTGTTGCCCAGGCTAGAGTACAATGACACAATCTCAACTCACTGCAACCTCTGCCTCCTGGGTTCAAGCGATTGTCCTGCCTCAGCCTCCCGAGTAGCCAGGATTACAGGCACCAGTCACCATGCCTGGCTAATTTTGTATTTTTAGTAGAGATGAGATTTCTCCATGTTGGTCAGGCTGGTCTCAAAACTCCCAACCTCAGGTAATCCGCCCACCTCAGCCTCCCAAAGTGCTGGGATTACAGGCATGAGCCACCGTGCTCGGCGATTTCCTTATTTTCTCATGCTTTTCTTATCATTTTCTCTTGATGTACTGGGCATATATGTATATGTATATGCATACATATGTATATAAATATATAAACTTTTTTTTTCCTGAACTTTTTGAAAGTAAGTTGTAGATTTGACAGGAAATGTCTCTTTTCTTTACTTCTGAATTCTTTAGGGTATTTTTCCTAAGAGCAAGGACATTCTCTTACAAGACTGCAATAAAATTATCAAAATCGGGGAGATATTAACATAGATACAATACTATTATCCCATTTAAAGACCATATTTTGCCAGTTATCTCAATGGTATCCTTTATAGCCCTCCACTCCAAAATTCTAGTCTGGGGTCCAATCCAGATCACACAATACGTTAGTTGTTATGATTCTATTAAAACAGCCTTTTAAATATGTTTAAAAGAAATTTAGGCCGAGTGTGATGGCTCACACCTGTTATCCCAGCAGTTTGGGAGGCCGAGGCAGGTGTATCACTTGAGGTCAGGAGTTCGAGACCAGCCTGACCAACATGGTGAAACCCCATCTGTAATAAAAATACGCAATTAGCCAGGTGTGGTGGCGCATGCCTGTAATTCCAGCTACTTGAAAGGCTGAGGCAGGAGAATCACTGGAACCCAGGAGGCAGTGATTGCACCACTGCACTCCAGCCAGGGAGACAGAGCGAAACTCCGTCTCCCAAAAAAAAAAAAAAAATTTAAAGACGATGACATTATCTAGCCAAAACTGTAATCCGAATTGGTTATCTACTCCTGCCTCACCTAGATATCCTCCTGATTCTTTGAGAACATCCTTCCTATCCTGAAATGATGCGCAAAGTGAAAAGAAAACTAAGTTAAGGTTAATATGAATAAAGTAAACATCCCAGCTTGAATGAGCAGGCCAAGTTATTCACCTTGTGATGACTCTGCCCAGCTTCTCCATTAATCAGATTGACTGCTTAATTGTTAAGTCACTCCTTTGTTTGGCACTCTGGAGAAGATTTGAGAACATGTTCAGGGTAATATTAATAATTTTAGCTTTTCGACCAGATGTGATGGCTCATGCCTGTAATCCCAGCACTTAGGGAGGCTAAGGCAGGAAGATCACTTGAGGTGACCAGCCTGGCCAACATAGTGAAATCCCCTCCCTACTAAAAATATAAAAATGAGCCCAGCATGGCTACTTGGGAGGCTGAGGCAGGAGAATCGCTTGAGCCAGGGAGGCAGAGGTTGCAGTGAGCTGAGATCATGCCACTGCACTCCAGCCTGGGTGACAGAGTGAGACCCTGTCTCAAAAGAAAAAAAAAAGAAAGAAGAATACTAATTTTGGCTTCTCCTGAAAATTTAAAACCAGAGAACAAAAAACTAGTATTAAGAAGTTTTATGAAGGAGAGATCCTGGGAACATAGGTGTACATTAATGTACGTGACCATATTATATCATAATCCATATCCAGAAGGAATATTCCACACAATATGCTTAGCTAATCCAAAGGAGAAGTTCATTAAGTCACAGTTTTGCATTTTCATGGTATAGTATCCTTAATTGGATGAAATAAAGATACTTTTGGGATTCTATATGTTATATTAAGCACAAGTCTTACTAAATACTCCACTGTTATGGTGGATAGTTCAGTAAGAATTGGGTTTCATTTAAACAAATAGGGATACAGAATTCACAAGGCCTGCGATAGTTGTGATATTTAAATACTGAAGGACCCTAGCTCCAAATGGGTAAACATATTCCTTCGAAGAAGCAGGAGCTTGGGCCGGGATGAGGGAATTGGCGATCACATTATAACCTGAGGACCACTGGTGCAGATCAACATGAGTCTTCCTTGCTGATTCTAATTATCACATAATTTCTGATGTAAATTATTTACTTATTAATAGCCATCTTTAAAAATTAACTTACTCTTATTTTCTTAAAAGCAATGCCATTTTTCACATGAAAAAAATTTTTGTTTATTGTGTTATTAATAAAATATGTATAACATAAGATTTCCCATTTTAACCATTTTAAGTGCACAATTCATTGGCATTGGTTATAGTCACAATATTGTACAATCATCATAACTATTTTTGTCTAGAACTTTTTCGTCATTCCAAACATAAACTCTGTACCCATTAAATGGTATCTTCCCATTCTCCCCTCCCAATTGCTCCTGTTCTACTTTCTTTGTTTATGAATTTGCCTATTCTGGGTACCTTGAGTACCCAGAGTTGTACAATATTTGTTCTTTGGTGTCTGACTTTCTTTACTTAGCATTAATGTTTTCAAGTTTCATGCATGTTGTAGCAGGAATCAGAATTTCATTCCTTGTGAAGGCTGAAAAATGTCCATATGTATTCATCACATTTTGTTTATGCATTTATCTGTTGATAGAATTCTCCATACTTTTATTATTTTGTTTTTTGAGGTAAGGTCTTGCTCTGTTGCCCAGGCTGGAGTGCCGTGGCTCAATCTTAGTTCAGTGCAGCCTTGAACTTCTTCTGGGCTCAAGCTATCCTCCCACCTCAGTTTCCCAAGTGACTGGGAGTACAGGTGTGCACTACCACGCCCAGCCAATTGTTTAATTTTCTGTAGAGATGGGGGTTTGCAATATTGCCCAGGCTGATCTCTAACTCCTGACCTTAAGCAATCCTCCCCCTTCAGCCTCCCAAAGTGCTGGGATTACAGGTATGAGCCACTGTGCCCAGCCTTCTAATTGGTGTTTTGAAGGGCTGGTAATGACTAGCAGAACTGGCCAAAGATTCTCAAGATTGCTTCCCTGGAAGAAGTGGTCCTTTGACTGTAGAAGTTTGAAACCCACTAGACACTTACCCCTTGGACTTGGCAGTGTGCTGCTGGGTTCTACCTATCTCGGAATATCCGTGATCACATCTTCTTTTCAGCTCCTAGCTAAACTCCATAGAAGTCTTTTCACCTCTGTCTCCTATAGGTAGGTGTATTCACAGCCACCCATAGCTCCATTAAACTTTTTGTCAAAGATCCCCATATCTGGGTTTTTGGTGGATCTTGTAACTGCTGGTACAGCTCAGGATTTCCAGTTGCCATGGCCCTTGGCGAAGGAGCGCTACCAGATGTTCAGCAGAAAGATCCAGCACCCACGTTCTTTTGTGTGTGCTGGGCTGGGTTTGTATTTGCTGTGGCTGCTGTTTCCTCCTGGGCTCGGTTTTCTGATTATGTCATTAGGGAAGTGAAGCCCAGTTTTACTGAGTAACTGAATGCAGAGATGACAGAGATTTGGCTCTTCTAAAAATGGAAATATCAAGAAGACAGTTTGGAGTCCCAGCGGCTACTGTGGGGTGGGGATTGTAATGGTGGGGCTGGAGAGTGGGTCCTATGTTAGGACTGGACAGCACAGGCCATGGAGAACTCATTTAGATTGCCCTTCTAACCTGGAGCTCAAAGAGGCCCCCATTCCCTCTCATATGCCAAATGAACCTCAGAACCTGGCAACACATTTCTTTTTTCTTTTTTTTTTCTTTTTCTTGAGATGGAGTTTTGCTCTTATCACCCAAGCTGGAGGGCAATGGCACGATCTCAGCTCACTTCAACCTCTGCCTCCTCGGTTTAAGCAATTCTCCTGCCTCAGCCTCCTGAGTAGTTGGGATTACAGGCGCCTACCACCATGCCCAGTTAAATTTTTTTGTATTTTTAGTAGAGATGTGGTTTCACCATGTTGGTCAGGCTGGTCTCGAACTCCTGACTTCGGGTGATCCACCTGCCTTGGCCTCCCCAAGTGCTGGGATTATAGGCATGAGCCACCGTGCCCAACCAACACATTTCTTATATTGCAAAGAGGCCGTATCTCCTGTGCCTGCCAGTATTGTCTCTGCATAGCAACCTTATGGGGTCATTCTCTTGCCTAGGTGTTTGCCTGGTGACTGGTTGTTGCCACCTAGTCTTGGATGAGGCTCTTGGAACCGACTGTCTTGGGACAGATAACACTGTTGTACAGCCATAAACTTGTCAATACATGGCAGTTACTGGTTGCCAAGCCATTGCAGAACATTGAAGCAATTTTTCCAGCAGATGCTGAAGTCCTTTGCTAAAGGCTTCCTGTATTTGCAAAAAGTGGTTCTGAAAGAACGTTGTGACCCGTTTTATCTGACTGGACATCTGTTAGCACCATGAGACCATGGCATTCTTTTTTTGATTCTGGAACCATTGCAGAAGGCAGGTTCAGGTGTAATTTCATTGGCGACTTCAGACGCAGTCCTATAATTCCTGTATTGCCAGGCTACAGGTTAACCTGCTTGCCACTTTTTATCTGGTATAAGTAAGAGAGCAAAGTTTGAACTCTCAAGCTTTCAAAGATGAGAAATTCTAAGTTAAAAATTTCATGCTTCAATACCTTTGTGACCAGAAATTTCTGAGATGAAACAGAAGCCCACATCCCTTAATTTTTCATCAAGAGTCTTTGCTGGAGAACCATAACAAGTATCTTTTATAAAACCTCCAAATTAACTTAGCACTGTTTATAAAGAAATAAACAGTTAACCAATCATTTAGGGTCTACATTGTATTTATTTTTAAAAATTTATTTATTTAGACACAGAGTCTTGCTCTGTTGCCCAGGCTTGAGTACAGTGGTATAGTCATGGCTCACTGTAGCCTCCAATTCCTAGGCTTAAGAGATCCTCCTGCCTCAGCCTCCTGAGTAGCTGAAACTATAGGTGTGAGCCATCATGCTTAGCTAATTTTTAAAATTTGTGTAGAGATGGCATCTCACTATGTTACCCAGGTAGGTCTCAAACTCCTGGCCTCAAGCAGTCCTCCTGATGACCTCTCAAAGTGCTGGGATTACAGGCATGAGGCACCATGCCTGGCCATACATTTTATTTATTTATTTATTTTAGAGATGGGATCTTGCTATGTTGTCCATGATGGCCTCAAACTCCTGGGCTCAGGTAATCCTCCCCATCTGTTTCTAAAGTAGCTGGGACTACTACTTTATGGTGTGTGCCATTGTGTCTGGCTATACTTTTTTTTTTTTTTTTTTGAGACAGAGTCTTGCTCTCTCACCCAACCTGGAGTGAAGTGGCGTGATCTTGGCTCACGAGCCTCCTGGGTTCAAGTGACTCTCTTGCCTCAGCCCCCCAGGAAGCTGGGATTACAGATGGGCACCACCACACCTGGCTTATTTTTGTGCTTTTAGAAGAGACAGGGTTTTGCTGTGTTGGTCAGGCTGGTCTTGAACTCCTGACCTCAGGTGATCCACCCACCTAAGCCTCAAAAGTGCTGGGATTACAGGCGTGAGCCACCGCGCTGCACCCCAACTCTATTTCTTTCTTTCTTCCTTTTCTTTCCTTTCCTTTCCTTTCCTTTCCTTTCCTTTCCTTTCCTTTCCTTTCCTTTCCTTTCCTTTCCTTTCCTTTCCTTTCCTTTTTTCTTTTCTTTTCTTTTCTCTCTCTCCCTCCCTCCCTCCCTCCCTTCCTTCTTTCCTTCCCCTTCCTTCTTTGCTTTGCTTTGCTTCACTTTTCTTTCTCACGCTGTTGCCCAGGCTCAAGTACAGTGGCTTGATCTCGGCTCACTGCAACCTCTGCCCCCAGGTTCAAGCGATTCCCCTGCCTCAGCCTCCCGGGTAGCTGGGATTACTGGCTCCTGCCACTGTGCCTGGCTAATTTTTGTATTTTCAGTAGAGACGGGGTTTCACCATCTTGGCCAGGCTGCTCTTGAACTCCTGACCTTGTGATCCACCCGCCTCGGCCTCCCAAAGTGCTGGGATTACAGGCATGAGCCACCGCGCCTGGACCTTCTTTTTTTTTTTTTTTTTTTTTTTTTTTTTTTTTTTTTTT